>NC_138183.1:56868576-57046442 GCF_964194105.1 Spermophilus citellus | reverse complement strand
TAGCGACAGAGGCTCAGGAGTAGCAAGTAATGCCGAAGTACGCTTGAGTGGGAGATTGAGAGATTGCAGTGTCTCAAGTCCCTAAGCGTCTGAAGATTCAAGGCTCGCAGGTCAGGTTTGCCTACGGCCCCAGAAGCTCTGGGGCATCGGAGACGATGGGGAGTCCTTGGGAGACAGGCTAGACAGGGCTAGGAGTTCCACGGTTTAAGTCGATACGGAAGGCACTACCTGGAGACGACTCAGAGCAGTAGCGGGAGAGGCTTGTCTGCCCAGGCGGTATTAGATCCGAACGCCGAGGGGCCCAGTCCCCCACATTCCCCCACCCAGTGAAGGTTGCGTGCTCCAGGGAGCTTTGGGACGACGCGCGGGGTTTCGCGTCGCGCGCCGGTTCTCTGAAAACCACGTGCGTCCACGGCCCTAGGCGAAGCCGTTGGGGAGAGCGCCCCCGCAGGGAAGGGGGGCCACGCAGCCAAGACTTGTTTTTTGCAGTGCCCCAGCTTGCGCGCATCCATGCTCCGGGCAGAACAAAGTGGCCCAACCCAACTTCTCCACCCTGCGCCCTGGGAAGGAAACGTGGTGCGCCCGCTGGAGCGCGAGGCCGCAGCAGCCGGTTCCACACACGGCCTGGCCCGGCATTCTGCTGTTCTTCATTGTGTACTAAGGGAATGCATAATTTAATTATCTCCTCCAAGTGCAACGCACCCTTTTCCTCTTTTGCTTTGGAGCCTAGGATATTTCGAAGAGGAAGCTTCTAAAAACTACCTATCCTTCTAAAGCCGAGTTGGGTTCTGTAGTAACTACTGGGGGAGGGGGATACCAAATCGGCGATGAGTTTACAGCCTGCAGGCATTTATTTAGGCTCGGTGAGCGCCATTCCAAACCGAGCAGCTCGCGCTATTTTGGGAGAAGTTGGGGAATGGAGAGAAAACAAGGTTATTTAAAGTGACTCCCAGAATGCGACTTTTATTCCAGGACTCCTAAGTGTCTGCGTCTCGGCTTCAGTTTAGAGCGACCCACGCGGCCCAGGTTTTGATATTTATACCAGGCCAGCTCCCGGGTGAAACTACCTGTTGGGAGACTCTGCCGCCTAAACCTTCGGCCCTCCTCCCCCCTGCGCAATCCTGGCAGCAGTGGGACGGCTTTAGGGGTGGAAAGAGAAGGGGGAGAGCTGAAGAGCCAGAGCGGCGGAGAAAGTCAGCTGCGCTTGTCAGTGCCCTGCAAGCTGTGCCCGCGCCTCTGCTCCTTCTTCAGGAACTAAAAACAGCCCCCCCACACACTGTTCTCGGCCCCTGCCTGCAGGGATGGGCCGAAACGGCACGATTCTCTAAGTTCGGAAACCACGAAGCGGTGTTGTTGATGCTTGTGCCCCATTGCGTGTCTAACTTTAAAAAACAAAAAAGCCTCCTGGCGGCTTTCTTGACTCCCGCCCCCACCTACCACTCCAACACCCAGCACTTTTCCCTGTGCCGAAATTCACTTTACTACTTTTTTTTTTTTTTTTTGAAATTCGGAGAACTCCGCCGACGCTTGGACGCGCTGCAACCCAGGGGCTGTCTGAAGCTGCTGCGCGAGTGGCTCGAGGGAAATCACTGTTCTTGCGCGCAAACGGATCTCCGTATTTTTAAACAAAACACTTGGATAAGGGAGCGCAGCTAGCAAGGACAATTTGAACAGTGTGTCTACCCTGTTGTGAGAAATTGTGGAAGCTAGGTTGGTGTTTCACACGAACCTGTGGAAAGGACAATTCGTACTGGGCCTTGGGTCTGGAAGTTCCATTTGAGAAGCGCAAAGCCCGGGTCTGGCGCGCGTTTAACAACCTTCTTACTGGCAAACTCTCCCCTAGAGCCCGCACAACATTAAATTGGGGGATTTGGAGGCGCAGACTGGACAGGCTTACCCAGGCGCCCAAGGCACTCGGCGTTGTGTCTTTTTTGAAGGTTTCTGTATTTTGATAGTGAACCTTACTTCATACTGGGAGCAGCGAAATTTCGGAGAGGCTCTACCGCGGACCCCGTTTGAGATCCAAGAGAACGGGGAGGCTTTTTCTGTATCTGGGGAACAGCGGCACTTTCTTAGGGCATGCACTTATATCTTTCGCGGTCACAAAGTACCCGACTGAAAACGAAATGGTGACAAATGTTAGGAAGCTACGGGGAACGAGGGGGTAAGTCTAGTCTTGTTAAGGGTAGTCGTTTTAACAGCAAAGACCGCGGGGCTACGCGGAAAAAAACGAGAATTTATTAGTGAGGCTTTATTACGCCAGGACGAGGGTTGAGACTTCGAGTTAAAAGACCGCTCAGAACGCTTCCCGCGCCGCAATGCCCACACTCCCTTTTAAAAAATCATCTTGGCAGTATTAGCCTATTCGGCCCCTTTAGTCACACCCTTATTCCTAGTCCTTAGTGGTATTTCCCTGTGTATCTCCTTCAGGTGCCCAGCCTTTGAGTTGCCTGGGACCTCTCGGGGTCTGGAAAAACTGGTGCAAACTTGCTCTTCGCCAAGCGTGCACCGAAGGGTGGGCTCTCCCCAGGCGGGTCTCTCTGCGGCCCCAGCGACCTTCCCGGGCCTGGGAAACCCGGCGTATTTTCCAGCACTCAGCCTCGGCGCTCCTGCTTTATTTCAGTTCAATCCCAAGGGCACGGAACCAAGGATGATAAACAATGCTGTTTATTAGAGATACAAACCGGCGCAGCAAAGAACCACGTAGAGTAATCAAGTACAGAGGCATTTTAACAAATGATCTGATATTCAGCACGGCCTCTGAAAATGACTTGTACAAAAGAGGACATGTCTCTAAAAATACATAATTTCACAAAATGCAGGTTTTGTCAAAATATGATGGTTGGAGCTGGTTTTGTTTGGTTTTGCCTCCGAAGTCTGGCAGAGTTGTTGCTATCTGTCCATGCCTCGATGCAAACCGCCCTTCCCGTCCAACACTTTACATTGCAAGGCCTCGTTAAAAAAAATAAAAGAAAGAAAGACAAGAAAATAAAAAGAAAGAAAAAGAAAATATATAGAGACGTGAAGGATCTTCCAGGTGTGGTGTACTCTGATACCGTTATCCCAGATCTCTCAAGAAGTGAAAACACTACTTACCCTTTAGGGAGTGACAACACGAACTTTAGGAGGAGATACAATTATAACAGGCACGGCCTGATAATGCAGAGTTATGAAAAATCACACCCCCTTTTTAAAAATGTAAACGCAGATACCATCTGGGTGCTGACCATGAAAGTGAGGGTTAGGGATTCCTGTTGGGTGCTGGTATAACCGATTTATGCTCTACCTGATGGTCTTGGGAAAGGGCTTCCCATCTGCTCTAAACGCCCGCCTTACAATGTCAAAAATCCTCCTGCCTGCAAATATTGGCAAGAAGCTGCTATGACAGTCGGTGCTGCTTTAAATAGGAAGGATACCGCGGGGTAAAAAGAAAGTCGCGACCTTCCTACCCACTATTCTACTTGTCTCCAGTCCTCAAAAGGCAAAGGAGTTCTAGAAAAGGAGACTCTGAGGAAGATCTGCCTTCTGAGCAGTGTGGGAAAGAATCAGCTGTGTTCAGGAACAAATCTCTGATTTTCAGGAGCTAGAGTGTACCCAAACTGGTCTCTCCAAATCAGCAGCTGCTAAGGGGGTTAGAGTCTGAAGTTTGCACCACCTGTGTGCGCTCACTGCATGTTGTTGTGTTCAGATAAAGTGAATTGTTGCAAGAAACTTTAGAAGTGCTTTAGCTCAATTCTTGTGCACAGTAGGTTCTTTTTAGTTTTTTTTTTTTTTCAAAACCCATTTATCCAAAAGACGGCTCATGGATCCTGGATCTGCTTAGGGAGGGCCTGATGTCAGATCTGTAACTCATGCAGAATTCTCATCCTAGGGAACTGGACTGGGGCTAGCTTTAGTTTGGTCAGGGATCCCCATCCCTTTTTGCTCACCAAGGTCATCTCTCTCAGCTGGAAATGATGGCAGTGCCAACTGCACCCAAGGAACAACCAAAACTTTCTTTTCCCACCCCCTGCCCTAAGCTGACAATCTTACACTGTGTTCACACATCATTCTTTCCCTAGCTTTCTGTACTTAGACCCAGCTCAGCTGTCTCTGGCCCTTTTGGCCCATCCTAGATGACAACTTCTCTTGGGAAAGTTTCTGCCTGATGAGCTCAAGTTTGAGAGACCTCCTTTTGAAAATACTGAATTGTAGAAGGCACCTCAGGGGTTTTTGGTGGTAAGCATGTTGTCTGCTTTTCAAATCAATTGGCCTGAGTCTTGTCATTTTATAGATGAAGAAACTAAGGGTTTGAGAAAAGATTTAAATTATTCAAGGGCATGCAGGGAGCTGAGAGCAGGGTCTGCAGCAGCCCTGTGTCTCTTGACTTGAAGTCCACTTGCTCAATTTTTAGGAAGGTACAATCACTAACAATAGACTACTGTTTAGTGAGCATCAACTGTGTGCCAGAGCACGTGCCATGCCAGACATGTTACATAAGTCATCCTCACAGCAATTCTGGGGGAGCCCCATTAGCCCCAACACAAATTTTAAAATAAACTTAAAAAAGGAATACATGCACAAGTTGAAATACTTCAAAAAATATGGAAGAGCATAAAATGAAAGTAAAAGTCTCCCACTCCACTCCCTCTCCCAGGATGACATTTATACTTTTCATTTTGGTGGCTGTCTGTGTATCTCATAGATGTTATCATCATTTTATGAGCAAGTAGAGGAAGGTTCACAATTAAGCTAAGAAGCCATGGCTACCTGTCTCCAGGCTCAGCACTGTCAATTACTCTACATTAGTTAAGGTGAATTCGGAGAAAAGAAATGAGTTGCACCATAGATAAAAAAGGCAGGTCAGCTCAGAATTGACATTACCTCTCCTTCTCCTTTCCTGCCCAATTGAGGATCCCACTAATACTACATTTTTACCAGAAACTGAAAGCATAGACTCCCTTTGTGCATGGAATCATTTGTGAGGATGTGTTGCTTCCAGGTCTTGGTATCATTGGACATGTAGCCCTTCGCCATGCCCTGTTACTAGGATCCCAGTATTGCCTCTACCCTGTACTAGGTCTGGGACTCGGACATGCCTCTTAAGCTTTGGATTTCCCTGCCTCTTCTCAGCGTTGTTGGGGGATTGCAATGAAAGACAGGGAGAGGACTGTGTAAATGTGAAGTCTCTATGTAAATATAGCAGCTGCTTTCCAAAGGCCTCTACAGGACCCTGTGGCCCTTCAGTTCAGACAGTGGAGTTTAAGGTTCTTTGCAAAATGGTGTGGCTTTGACATTTGAGGGTTTGCATAATGTGTGCATTTGTGTCAATAGGGGAAGGGTTAGGAGTGTGTCTAAATGGAAGAGGGTACTTATTTATCTGCAAAAGAAGAGAGCAGTGCGTGTTCAGAATCAGGAGAGGTAGGCAAGTGTGGAGTGGACTTCTTTCTGCTGGAGGGCATATAGAGCTAAGCTGGTAAGGGCACAAAGAAGCAGTTATCCTATGTGGGGTGCACAGTGGGGGAATAAGAGTAGCAAGGTGAGGCTGAAAGGATGCTTACGCCTGTCCCTTTGCTAGGTAGCCACGAGCAATTGCTGTTCTCAGACTTTTCAGGGGCAGGCAGAGGGAACTGAGGGGGTGACTACAAGATGGTATCAGCTTCCCCAAATGAGTAATTTAATTTATTATTCCTAGTGACTTAAAAGGGAAGAGATATTAGAGAACAGGTGGGATATTTCTTCTGGAAAGCTCACCTTGTCTGTGATGGTTCTTTATTCTTGAAGAATTTCTGGAAACATCCTAAATGTATGGGTCTTTCATGTGAGAATGAATGATAGGCCATGAGCCTCTTAGGCTTTGCAGGGGAGGAGTAGCTGGGGAGGGGACAATCTTGTAAGCTGCACACATCTGAGATTGTAGGAAAAGAGACTCTGACCACCACTGGGGAAGAAGGAGAAAATGGCTTTAAGATGATGCAGGGGTGGGGGGCTGAGTTCTAGGCTGGTTCCAAAGAGAAGCAGGGAAAGGTGGCTTTTCTGTAAGGCCCAGCCAGGCTTCAGAGCACTATTTCAATGCCTATCAGGACAAAGGATGCTGCGCCCCCTGGTGTCAGACTTGAGGCCTGTGCCAGCTAGCTACATGGAAACCCAGGGACCAGCTGGAGGAGTGGAAGGTCAGATGCCTTTTCTTCTATTTGCTAAGGGAGTTGAAATTGAAATAGTCCTTGCTTTCTCAACTCTGGAGTCTAAATAGAGACTCTGGTGTGGATAGAGGAGGGTTTTATGCTTTTTTTTTCATGCAATTTAGGCCAACAGGACAATGCCTATTTAGAAATAAACCTTTGAAGTGGGAAGTACACTATTCTGAAAGAAAAGACCTGCAGTTTGGGCAAAGTGCTGGTCTGGGGAACATCATTTAAAAATTTTAGGACATTTCTTTCTTTGTCCAAAATCCAAAGAATTTAGAGTAAAATGTTGTTAAGTTATTTTCTAAGTTCTAATATTGGTCTTTATTCCTCAGTCATTATGCTGCACCCTTCTTTTCTCAGAGCCTCGCAAATGTGGCTTTTTAAAAATATATATGCAGGTGCAAATGTTATATATTTTAGCATCTTGAGTTCCTGATTCTGAGCAAAGGTTTTCAAAAGTGCAAAATATACCTCTTTTCAACACCCAAACCCCCCACTCTCCCAACCTTTTGTGGAGCCTCCTGCAAGAAAGCTGCAGAGTGAGCAGGACTCCAGTCTCTGCTGTTTCTTTTAAAAATAAAGTACTGAAGTGTTGTGCTGGAAATTCTGCTACTAAGCGTCGCATGTGGTAGGTGTGAATATATGCTTCAGTAGTTCCAGGCACAAGACCAAAATCTTCCCCAGAATTAGCAGAGTTTTCAGCTATAATCTGGCTATCATTTTTCTACAAATAGGTACAAAGACCAATTTGGGACTATGTTCTCTGTAAGGGGTACCTCATCAAGTTTCCACTGAAATTTAGGACCAGCCCTAGTACAGTCAGGTGATTTGAGGAAGGATCAGTTGTGGAGAAGAATTATGTTGTAGTTGAGAGTTTTCTTCTCCTGAAACATTTAAGTCACATATCTGAAGTGAGGAGTCTGTTACATCTCAAAGCAAATTTTTTCTTCTGCATTACACTTGAACTGTTATCTCTGTGTAATGGGTACAGTTGTTGTTGTTAAGGAAACTGATTATTGATTTTGCAGAAGTGGATGGAATGTGCAGCTTTTGTCCTATAATTGTGTCACCATTCCACATGCTGCAGGCATGTTTTTTTTTTTTTGTTTTTTTTTTTTGTACCAGGGATTGAACCCTGGTACAAAAACCCAGGGGCACTTAACCACTGAGCCACATCCCTAGTCCTTTTTATAATTTCATTTTGAGACAAGGCCTCACTAAATTGCTTAGGACCTTGCTAAGTTGCTGAGGATGGCTTCAAACTTGGGATCCTCCTGCTTTAGCCTCCCAAGCTGCTGGAATTACAAGCATGTGTCACCACACCCAGCTGGTGGAGTCCTTATAAGAAGACATTAGGACATAGACATTTATAGAGGGAAGACCATGTGAAGATATAGGGAGAAGGCAACATCTATAAGCCAAGAAACCAACTCTGCGAACACCTTGATCTCAGACTTGAGCCTTCAGAACTGTGAGAAAGTAAATTCTCTTTCTTTAAACCACCAGGCTGTGGTATTTTGTTTTGGCAGCCCCAGAAAACCAATATATGCTACTACTAGGCAACAATCAATTATATGCTGCCATTTGAGGATGCAGACTCAAAGGCACCAGATTTTCCAGAGTAAAATCTTTTGTTTTTGAGTATTTGCAGCAGGGTTAGCTTCATGTGACCTGTGCAGTCACATAAGGTCCTGTACGCAGAAGTGTCCCACTGTCATTTTAAAGCTCTCTTGTCATCATCTTAAAATTTTTAAATTTTCATTAAGGCACCTACTCACCTGGCCCTCAAGCTATATAAGTAGTTACAAACTATGTAACTAGTCCTAGTTGACAAAAATTATAAATTTAAAACATTCTGCATGTTAGGATTATGGTGGAGTCAGGCATGGTGGCACATGCCTATAATCCCAGCTAATTGGGATGCTGAGGCAGGAGAATCTCAAGTTTGAATGAGACCAGCCCAAACAACTTAGTGCGAGCCTGTCTCAAAATAAAATTTAAAAGTGGCTGGGGATGTAGTTCAACAGTAGAGTCTTTGCTTAGCATATGCAAAGCCCCAAATTTAGTTTCTAGTACTGGAGAACAAAAAAAAGAAGTTAATAAATGATTACGGGGGCCCAAACAAAACATGACTGGGACTGGAGGCACCCTGGGACACTGCACTGAACTATCTGTTGCTAGCTGGAATAAGATCTCCCATTCCACAATAATCACAAGGAGGGAATTTATGAAGCCCAGAGGTTTCTGGAGTGGAAGAAAGTCACAGATATTCCCCAGATGTGATTTCCTGGGATTCTACATATGCTAATGTGGTCCTGGCCAAGATTTTTTTATCAGGGTTGAGCTCTGAGAACTTCACAATATGAAGATCTCAAGGAAAGGCCAAACATAAGGAACAAAGTATTTGGGGTCGAAAGCTATATCCTGCCTGTATATGAGTACTGCTGGAAGCTTTTGCAGGTTCATCCACCCAACCCTGAGTTGGGTTTTGGGAAACCAGAGCTGAGGATGCCATCCGGTATGACCAGCAACACCCTGAGGGACCATATGGCCTTCTCTAAAAGCAAGACAGAATGGCAAGAAACAACAGTGAGAATGGATGAATTTGCCTCCCGGTTCCTGCCTGGAGTTTGTAAACAGGACTTTTCTCCCTTGTGCTGAACCAATCCTGGGATTCTTAAGGCATTCTCAGTTGGGGTAAGTTTGGTGGGATGAGCTGCAGAGTACAAACTGTCATGTCTGTTCAAGGGTCTAGGCCATCCTGATCACTTAATTATAAATACATGATACCCTTCCATTCCATGGTGCACAACATCCCAGTCAATTCCAATTCAGACAAGAGAGATTTTTTCCCCTGGTGAAAGAAACGCCAGTCATCAGTAAATAGTCACTGGGATATATGATGGGGAAGTCCTATTTTTAAGAATATGCATTGATTTATAGAATCTCACTGAAAATATTATAGCGGAATGTTTGGTCAGGAGGTCTGCTTTTCTAGTTCTATTTCTGCCCAGCACGGACTAACTGGAGAGTGTAAATTTCAAAAGAAGTAATTTCTTATGCACGCTATGCAAACTCCCTTAGGGGAATGAGTGAAAGACTGTTTGAGACACTGTGCATTTCTTGGAAGAAAGTTGCTATATAAATTAATATAGAGCCCTCTTTTTCATTGCAGGCCTGCAAGACACACCAAAAGACTCCTCCAAGTCGTGTAAGGGAGAAAACGAAACACTCCACTGGCCTCTATCAGGGGAAGTTAATTTTTCCCCTTTTCTGCACATTTTCCAAACTCTATAACTCTAATTTGCAGTACAGAAAATAAGCTTTTATATTTATTATTTTTTATGCTTTGGATATAGAGTATCCCCAAAGGAACAATGTGTTGTGCTAAGAGTTGTGAGCCTATTGTGGGAAAGGCTGAGATTAAGTTGCTGCAAGAAGAAGTTCATTTACACCTGCTTGGTGATCTAGGAGCCCCAGGTCAGAGCAGCACCTACTTTCTTCCTCCCCACCAAGAAAGAGCAGAGTTGGGGGTGGTGACCCCAAAATTAAGAGGTTTAGAATTCTATATGTAGCTTTTCTAAGTCCTAAATGACAATTCCCTTAATCATTTGGAATATAAGAAACTTGGCTAAAGGTTTTAGCTTAAAGCTATTAATTTAAAAGAAATGAAAACATAGGTCTACATAGAAACTTGTACATGGATGTTCACAGCAGAATTTTCATAATAGCCAAGAAAGGAAAAGAATTCAAATGTCTGTTAACTAATGAATGGAAAAGCATAATGTGGTACATCCATATAATGGAATATGTAACTATTCAGCAATAAAAAGAAATGAAATATTGATACATTCAACAACATGGAGGAACTGTAAAACATCATGCTAAGTAAAAGAAGCAAATTACAAATGAACACATGTTGTATGATTCTGTATCAAAATTGCATGATTCCATAATGAAATTGTACAACATGTATTTGTGATTAGTATACATATCTATAGAAACAGAAAGCAGACTAGTGGTTGGCTAGGTCTTGGGAAGAAATAGGGGGCATTGGAGAGTGACAGCAAAGTGGTGCAGAGTTTCTTTGTGGGATGATAGAAATGTTCTAAAACTAATTGAGGTGGCAGTTGTATCACTTGGTGAATGCATTGAAAACCATTGAGTCTTGCTGTAAGAGTGAGTCGCATGATGTGTGAATTATATCGCAATAAAGACGTGAAAAGATTTTTTAAAAAAATGATACTTCAAAAAAATATCCACTGGTTTATCTCTCTTCCTGAAGCTGATCACTTGAGAAAATGTGTTCAAAATAAAAACAGATTTTTATGGGATAACTGAAATCAGAATGTGAAAAAGTGATTTTTTTCTTAGGTGGGAAGACTAATTTGCATGTCTATGTGTACTCAAAATACCTGTACCTGTAATTCTTTTGAACTTTGCTGAAAAATTTTTCCTTAGCCTGCAATCATTAAAATATGTTTAAGCAATGATACTGAGATGAATTTGTTGTTTTTCCCCCCTAATATTTTTCCCCTTCTGTAGATAGTAGTAGCACACCGATTTTCTCTTAAGGAAACACCAACCCATTTTCGGTTCATGAGGCTTGGATATTGCCTACTTTAAGCTCTAGGCTCTACCACTCACTCAGTCATTCTTTCATCAATCTACATTCTTTCCAATGGTGTGTTGGCGATAGCTTACACTTGTGCATACAAACCAATTGGTTAATGTTCAGTTTTTAAACACAATCACTATTACAATTTAAATCATATAAACTTATAATTAAATAAATTATATTAAAAATAAAGGAAATAATTCTCAAACCTTATCACTTTCTACTCATTTGACTACATTTTGCTATCTATGCTCATGAGGTTACTTGCATCCATTGAATCTGTGCCGTGGGAATACTGTATAGCAATGAGCTACTGTGTATTTCTTCCCTTTTCTATGTTCAGTGACTTCCCCTTGATAGCTTGAAACTGGCCATGGTGGCTCTACTTATCCTATAGAACTAGGTCAATGCTATCTTTCAAGGCCTCCCATTTTCTGAAAAGGAGATTGTTGAACTTTTACCAACTGTAGTGGGTTGAATGGTGGCCCCCAAAAGATATGTCCACATCCTAATCCCTGGAACTTGTGAATGTAACCTTATTTGAAAAAAAAGGTCCTTGCTGCTGTAATTAAACAAGGATCTTGAGGTGAGGTCATCCTGAATTATTCCAGTGCACCCTAAATGTAATCATGTGTGCCCTTATAGGACAGAGGCAGAGGGTGATTTGATACAGACCACACAGAGAAGATGAGGAAGCAGTGTGACCACAGAGGCAGAGATCCATAATATGGGCACAAACCAGGGAATTCCTGGAGCCCACAGAAGCTAGAAAAGACAAAGAACAGAATCTCCCCAATGGCCTCTGGAAGTGGAATGGACCTGCTAACACCTTGTTTTTGGACCCATACTGTTCAGAAATGTGAAGGAAGTTTCTTCCGTTTTCAGCCACTCAGTTTTTGGTCATTTGTTACAGCAACCACAGAAAAGGAATTCAGAAGCACTGTGCTATTGTGTGGTTCAGGGAGGGGCATGTGACTCAAGCCAGCACCATGGGAAGTCAGTTTCCACTGTAAAATAAGCTATCCTTCTCCCAGGGATTGCTGAGCAGTTCCACCTTTGCCATTGTATTTGCTTAAGAATGAAAATAACACAGAAAGTGGAGAGTTTGGGATCTAGTGAGAGACATCCCTGACAATGTTAGTTAAAACATTGATCTATCTACCACTGAACTTTCTTTTTATTACATTAATAAAACAAGTTCCTAGCCAATAAATATAGATATGTTAATTTTCAGAAAACTTCATAAATACATACAATTGCTATCACTTAATCAGTAACTATTTGAATTAGGCACTACTAAAAAAGATGATCAGGAAAATATATACTATACCAAGCAGTGAACCATCTGCTGTCTACCTGAATTCAATCATGTTTATTTGTTTTATGAACGCTTATTGAGCCCAATTCTACCTAAAGAATTCTATTCAAGCCAGAAATTCAACCATTTAAGAACTTACAATTGATTTTCAAGTAAGGAGTTGAATATAGCCTACTTTACTGAAGTCATTAGCAGTATTAACTTTTCAATATATAGTCATTTTCTGAGCAGTTTTAAATTCATTTAATTATTTTTCATAAACAGAATTTATTTAATGCGTCATTTAAATACTTAAAATTCTTTATAAGATAACATGTAAGTATATTCATGAATCATACAAAAAATCTTTTGGCAAAGTGTTTCAGTTTTTGAAAATATTCTTGTAGTGATTTGCATGACATTGTACTTTGGATGATTTTTTTTTGGTGGGAGGCGATGATGGAGACTGAACCCAAGGCCTCTTGACTGCTAGGCAAGTGGTCTACCACTGAACTATATCCCCCACTCAATTTTTAAAAGAATTTTTATTTGTTAACGTGGATAATCATATTTTTGAAAAAAAGCATGTCACAGAAATTTCCAGGAATAGACACATTGTATTGAACTATTTTAAAAATAAAAATAAAAAGTTTTACCTTCAGTATTTATATCTTTAACCATTTATCTAGGTTCAAGAGGTTTCAAATTAATTTTGTCCTCCATAATTCTATTCCTTTCCTCAACATTCAAATACCTTTGTTTTTTGATGAACATGTTTTGGATGAATTCCCAGTCAACTCTCTAATCTAATTAAACTCAGATAAGTTCAACTCAGATAACATTTACCTTCAGTTTCTTGATAGTTGATTAACTGGGAGCTCATCTTTCAGAATAAAAAAAGAAAGAAAAAGAAAAAGACAAAAGGCTCTAGAGGTGAGGACTGCTTATTGTTAAGAGGAACTGCTTGTTCCACTTAGGAATATTGATGCCACTTGCATTTATAAACTATTGCCCATTCGTCTTGATTTAAAATGGAAATAGACTTTCAAATGCAAATATTCTAATATTATATTGTTTTTTTAGCATGTTTGTATTTGCAGATAGCATTATTTACCAAAAAGAGAATTGTTTTGAATATTCTCAAGAACAAGAAAGCAAACCACACACACACAGAGTAGGCACATAAATGATTTCATTAATTCAAGTCTACTGTCTGTGTAACGTAGAATAGTCCTCCTTTCTGCTACACAACAGCAGCCACCAAAATCTTTTTGGATATTGGGATCATTCAATAAGAAGTTAAAGGGAAACATGAGAAAACAAAAACTTAAGTTTTATGAGTCCCCATTTTTAAGCCAGATACTATGGAGCACACCTGTATTCCCAGCTATTGAAGAGAATCGAAAGTTCAAGGTCAGCCTCAACAATTTATTGAGACCCTGTCTCAAAATAAAAATAAAAAAGGACTGGAGATGTAACTGGGTTCAATCCCCAATACTAAATAAATAAAAAAATTTTAAAAAAGATTCCCCACTTTTATGCCTAAAATAAAAATTGAGAACATAACAATTTATCAAGGCAAAAGTAAACAGACTCAAAATAAGTATTTACAGGAAGAACAAGCATGCTACCTTCCATTAGTAAGAACAGCTTTTAAATAGTATTCATTCTAGACAATGCTGGCTAAGGAGAGCCCCCAATAAGTTTGCTTTTTTCCCTAAAGTTTACAAAAGACTCACCACCAAAGTTGAAATATAAGAAACTGGAAAAAATCAGTGATTTTTTTTTTCCTTGATGGTAACTTTGTGCCAGAGATACAGGGTTTCTTTACACTGAGTTGTTTTCTTCTTGTGGAAACCACTGATAGAAATCTAGGTGAATGGATACGATTAAATACTTGTGTGGCTCCAACTCTAAAATGCCCTTATTTTTTTGTTTTAAGTTAAGCACCTCAACGTTTGCCCAGGGACCAGAGAAGGGGAATAGCTTAAGAGTTAGGCCCTAGACACATTTCAAAACTGCCTGAACAAAGCTTTGGAATGACTACAATAGTGAACCATCCTGCCTTGGACCAGAATTGAGATTGATGACCTAATAGATCTTTCCCAACACTGACTGCTATAGTTTTATGAGCATCAAGAACTGGGCGTCTGCCATTGTCAACAAATAGAGCTTCTCCAGAGCATTTCCATCCACAGAAATTCAAGTATCCCCCTAGAGTACCAAGCGCAGTCTCCCTGGGCTCAGGATGCGGCCTCCGGCTTCCACCACATGTGGGACGGAAACTGCTTCGGCAGGATAATTCTAAAAGAAAAGGAAGTGTACCCATTACTGTGCTATGTTATCGTGGTTTAAGAACTCTGAGCCAGGGCAGTGAGGTTTCCCAGAGAAGTCTAGAATGAAGCTAATGAGGTTAGATGAAGGGTTCCTCCTTCCCAGAGTCCCTGTCCAAAGCCTGATACCTCATTTTGTATTTGTATTTTTTGTGAATTGCTCTTAAGAGTCCCCTTAATTGTATAAACTATTTTTCCTCCAAAATAGGAAACTGCTAAAGGAATTGCATCAAATTTTAGCTTGATAAAAGCATAAAAATTAAACACAAGCTCCTCTTTGTCTATGTACAAGCCCCCCTCCCTGGCAAGTTACCAGAGGACTAGGACCCCTGAGTTTGACTCTCTTGTCACCTGCTGTCCTTTCATAACTACCACAGTGGTTCGAAAACTGGCTGCACTTTCAGTTTCTTTACCTTAGCTCTTCCTTGAAAGACGAGTTCATTGTGGGCTAATTTCTACAACAGCTCACAGACTCTGAGGATTCAAAGAATTTCCATGCATGGCCCTCTTTTTGGTTATGTGGTGTCACCATGCCAAGGCCAGCTAAGTTTTGTTTTATAGTAAAGTCGGTGGACTTGGACTAGGCTTTCACACTTTCTTATGATGGTTTGCAAAGGACCAAACCATAGAAACATTTTTTTCTTACTTTTTTACAAAAGTAATCACACATCCATGTGCACAGAGGTATGCATATGCACACATAAGTAGCCTGAGATGGTATCACACACAGCATAGAAAGGGAACAGCTTCCATAGTCCCACATAACTCAGGAAAGTAATTTTTTCAAGGCATATACTAACATTTCATTTATTGTTTCTCTAAAAAGATGGAATTATGCTTCCAACTCAGGAGCATATTTTCTACCTGGCAATATGCCTTTGACATCTTCCATGTCAGTCTGTAGAAAGTGATCTTTTTCATCTTTGTAATGGCTCCATGGGACTGTACTATATGGCTGAACCATACTTTCTTTAACCAACTGCCTGTTAATGAACATTTGGGTTCTTCCAGTTTGTAGCAAATATTCTTGCAAATATCATTTTTTTAAGAGAGAGAGGAGAGAGAGAGAGAGAGAGAGAGAGAGAGAGAGAGAGAGAGAGAGAGAGAGGAAGAGAGAATTTTAATATTTATTTTTCAGTTTTCGGCGGACACAACATCTTTGTTTGTATGTGGTGCTGAGGATCGAACCCGGGCCACACGCATGCCAGGCGAGTGCACTACCGCTTAAGCCACATCCCCAACCCGCAAATATCATTTTGTACTTACGCATTTCTGTCAGTCGTAGGAGTATCAATTCTCAGAAGATAAATTATTATTATTATTATTATCCCAGAGTTTGAGCATTTCATTTTTAATACCTATTGTCAAATTGCCCTCCAATAATTTTATGACTTTTACACCCCCAGCCACACTCTAAGAAGGGGTCTGTTTCCCCACTTCCTTATTGACACTAATATCTTGCAATTTGGGGATGTCTGATGTGAGTTAGGAGTTAAGAGGTTCAGCCTGTGCAGTCTTTTTCCCTTTGTGAAAAACTAACAAAGAGCTCTCAAGTCTCCCCTTTCCTTGATGAACTGTCTGCTCTGGGTGAGTCAACTACTTAGGAAGACATCTAGTTAATCTGAGAGGTGAAAATTCTACCACCAAATGCTTTCAAATAGATGGTTTCATTACAGACATTTTGTCAGTGAGTGATAAAATGCTCAATAAATTCATTACTAAAAAATATAAGTTGTTTCAGAGTTTTTAGCACTGTGGTTTTAATATAAACATGCTTAATCTAACAGCATCCAAATGTTTACATTTGCACAATTCTCAATTTCATATCTACATGTATTCAATCAAAGTAGTTTAAAAAAAATCTGTTCTTTGAAAATTCATAAAAAGTAAACCCTAGCCCATCCTTTAAGGCAGAGCAAGGTTTGCCAACATCCAGACTGAAAGGGGCCGTTTTGACAGTTGCTATGGTTTATGTCTCTAGAATCAGAGCTGTTGGCCATATACTAAAAAGACATTTTAGGGGATATCTAGTCAAAAGATTATCAAACTCTGCTCCACAAAACTTTGGGCTGCTTCGGGGACAGGGGATTGAAGATTAGTGATCTTTGAACCCCAATTTCACCATAACACTTCCACTTTGACCTGTTTCATATGGTGGGTTATATATTGTGTTATCTAGAGCAGGTTGACTCTTATTTTCCTTATTTGTAGGATAGACATAATAACAGTGCCTATTTTAAAGTAGTGAAGACTAAATTAAATACTATTACACAATGTGAAGTACTTAGCCCTGTGCCTTGCACATGCCAATGACTTAGTAAATGATTGCTATTTTATCATTTAAGATTTTGCTTTGCCAGGATTCTGCTGCTTTTAAAAAATAAGTTTAAAAACCACCAATTTATTTTTTTTGTCATCTCTAAAATAAATGCAATTAATTTTATTTACCCTGTTCTCAATCTGACAGTTGTTTCTCTTATTATCAGACCCCAGTTTTGTGGATATTCCTGGAAGCTCTGAGGATAGTGTGTCCTGCCACAATCTAAGAGACTCCACTGTGCCATTAATAACGGTGACTAAGCCATGCCTGCTCTATCTGCATTGCCCTTGATTTGCAAAACACACACGGCTGTACCCAAGTTTTCCGTTCCCTTGAGAAAAGATCCCTGACTATGAGACTTGAGCATGAAAGTTGCAAATCTTAGAAATATTACTCAGTTGTCACCTTTTCCAAAATTACAAGGATATTTGTAATACTTATATCTTCTAAGACTGGCTGAATTTTCTTGGCCAGACATTTTTTTGTAGAAAGAATTCATCCAACAAACATATTCTCTTATCAGTCCTTTTCTTAGGAAAGCTTGTCTTTGTGTAGGGGAAGTTTTCAAGTTTTTCTAATGAATCACAGACATGAGGCAGGAGGAAGAGAGCACCAAGCATTTTCCTTCTTATTGCTCCAACGTGAGACCAAAACCATGGGGGTAGGAGCAAAACCTCCCAAACTGTGTATCTTTTCTATCCAGGAACTCCTTCCATGCCAGTTAGTGCTGATGCCTGAAAGCCAGACGTGCATTTAGGGAGGGGCTTCTCTATGTCAGGGCCATTCAGGGTCTATGGGAGACTTAGGGACAAGTAGACATAAAAACTGTAGAATTAAAGGCTGAAAACAGCATTTAACGAAACCCCTCCCTCCAGACGCTCTTGATCAAAGTCTACCCTTGCAATAAGACAATCGATCTACAGTTGCACACATAAAATTTTGGCAACACTCTATCCTCATTGCTTTCAACAGAGGCTTTGGACCCCTGAATCTGGGCATCGTCCCAGAACTGAGATCCAGTTGCATTACGCATACCAGGAGACACACCACCACAGTGCAGGCCCCGCAAGCACTTTCTTTTAACCTCGCGTCTGTGAGAAATTACTTTCCAACAAAATAAGTGAAACCCGATGTCTTCTCCGGGTGGTTATTTTTGCGCCTATGAAGTCAATAAAACTCTCCAGATTTATTAGACAGCCCTGCTGCGGAAGACAAGACCACTTCCTATTCCCTAGCGGAAATGTGTGCCTTTCCTTTCTGTAACCTTCTGACCACAGATCTTAATTTTATTTCATTTCTTTGATTTTTCCCAGAAAATTTGTCAGAACTCTAGAAGATAAGTGGCTTGGCCTGCACTACAATTCCAGTCTTTTGCATCCAAGAGTGATAAAGCAGATTTGTCTCATGCTCCTAGCACTTTTCTTCTTCACCTCCTATTTCACAGCATCAGGAGAGAGGTTTGGCTATCTCTCCTTCCTCAATCTAAACATTCACAATAACACCTACCAACAAATAACACCTACCAACTCCTGAAAGAGTCCACTAAGCCATTGGTTGATGACCATGCTAATGACAATTGGCTTCAATTTTATTCAATGCAATAGTTTTTACTGAGCCCCTATTCCAAGCCAGTGTTCTTGTGGTATTGAAATGCAAAGTTGTAGAGAATAATGCTTGTACTTTCAAGGAGCTTATAGCTCATCAGGGAAAGAAACACGTCAATAAGTAAGACTCATTTAGTCTCAGTTTCCTTAACTCAAAAAGAGTCCTGTAGGGGACACAGACTAGAACGTGGAAAGGCCACGTGAGTTTTCTCAGAGGAGATGACTCTTGAGTTCTGTGTTTGAAAATGAATAGGAGTTCACCAGGTGTATTTGGGAAGGGCATGCCGAGCAGAGGAACTAGCAATCATAAAAGATCAAAGGTTGGAAATTGCATGGTGTATTTGGGACCTAAGAAGTTGTGAGTTAGGAATGAAGGTTGTAAGCAACCTGTGTTCATAGATGTTGTGGGTCTGTACTTTTTTAGGTGGTGGGAAACTTCAGTAGGGCTTAAGCTTTGGAGCAATTGTAGTATCATAATCAAAGAGAGAGGAAACAAGGTGGCTGAATAGTATCTAGGGAAAAAATGAAAAGAGCTGGGACTCAGCCAGTGTAGAAGGAATGGAGAGAAAGAATGAATGGTAGCCAAGAAGCAGACATGGAAAGGTCATAGAGTGGTGAAGATTCCCAATCCAGAATGGCATCTAAGAATTGCATTTCAAAAAACAACAACAAAAATTACACTGACAGAAATTTCACTGACAGAAATAACCTCTCAAATTCATGTATATATATAGTTGGACACACTGCCTTTATTTCATTTATTTTTATGTGGTGCTGAGGATTGAACCTTGCCCATGCTAGGCGAGCATTCTACCGCTGAGCCACAAACTCAGCCCCAAATTATTTTAATTCTAAATTGTTGAATCACTAAAGCATTTTCCCCAAATGTTTTAAACAATGATTTGAGGTAGGAAAGAAATTTCTTACCTAAATCCAAGGCTACCATCAATGGCCAACTGGGCACTGCTATGGAGTTATAACTCCAGGGACACAACTCCTTGGAGTTTTGTGCAGTGTAGCAGCTGTAGCCATCGTTGAACAGAAGAAAAGCATTGTTGTTATCCCTGGTTCAGCCTGATTCATCCAGTGCCCTCTTGACTAGCTTGAGTTTTGATGATCCTCATGCCAATATGTGGTATTATCTCCATTTAACTGGCTTCTTTCTTGAGTGATGGCTTCTACTCCATTCACCCAGGTTGCCTTAAACACAAGGGTGTTGCCCTTTTCTATAACACTTATTTTAAGTGTCAGATGATCTTTGTGCCCTAGAAGTTGGGCAAGGCACCTAAGTTCAGTGTCCTCAATTGTGCAAGGGACAACTTAAACCTTATAGATTTGGCTTAAGCAGTATATGAACCAAGTATAGAAAGTACTTGGGCCACAGTAAGAGACAGGATTTTGGTACTCTCGTGTCATGCACTGTGCTAAGTGCCTGATGTGTAACAACTTATTGCAATCTTTCAGGGGTTTTTTTTTGCTTTTTGTTTTTGTTTTTGTTTTTGTTTTTGTTTTGGTTGGAGGAGTGACCACTTGGCCACTGAGCCACATCCCCAGCCCTATTTTTTTTGTATTTTAGAGACAGGGTCTCACTGAGTTGCTTAGTGCCTCACTTTTGCTGAGGCTGAGTTTTAATTCACAATCCTCCTGCCTCAGCCTCCTGAACTAATGGGATCACAAGTATGCATCACCATACCAGACACAATCTTTCAGTTTTACAGAAAAGGGAATTTAAGCTCTCTGAGGATAAGGCTTATTTATCATTTTATTTACAGCACCCAGAATAGTGTCTGCCTCCAAGTGGCTAAGAAGGATTACAGAGCAGTGTATCCAAAGTTCCCTTCACTGTCAGGGGAAGAGGATGTGCTCCTGCTATGCAGTACTGTACTTCAAAGGATCCCAGTCAAAATTTCCTGCCATTCTCCTCACGTGTCCTTGGCTTCAGCTGTGCTGAACACTCTCCTTTTCTCAATCATTCAACTCAGCTTAGGCTGTGTGCCTCCCTGTAAGTGGCTTTCTCTTTCTAGAATGATCCTCACCTTCTTAGGAGCCTTGGAACTCTTTAAGCCACAGCCACAGCCATACCTACCCCCTGGATGAAGCCCTTTTCACCCTGCTCCCTTTTGATTCAAGGACAATTAATGGCTTCCTCGTTACCTTTATCATAGCACTTTCAATACTTTTATTGAAGTTATATATGTACTAATGGTCTATGGATTCCTTTTATATATATATTTAGTTGTAGAGAGACACGATACCTTTATTTTATTTATTTATTTTTATGTGGTACTGAGGATCGAACCCAGTGCCTCACACATGCTAGGCAAGTGCTGTACCACTGAGCTATAACCCCAGCCCTGGTCTACAGATTCTTAAGGTCGAGGACTACTTTATTCAATGATAAACCCCCAATCCCAAAACAAAAAGAGTTAACTTTTCTCAATTTAAGGAAAAAAAAAAGTGTGCTAGTTTAACAACAACAACAAAAAAAATGAATAACAATTTAAGTGGTCAAATGAAGTCCAATTGTATAGAAGGTGGATGATAACAGTTGTCTAGGAATGCTGACCTACCCCTTAGTCGAAAAGCTGCTAAGTCTGTAAATTTGAGTATATTTGACTTTGCTTTAGGTGCAACCTTGCTTAATAACAAAGGTAAGGAATAATTACAAAAAGAACAGATCAGCCTCAGGATCCCATGAAACATGTAATCCATGGAAATTGGATCTTTCCTAATAGTGAACTTTCCTTAGACTTGGAAATTTTTTTGCCCTGCTAGGGAATCACTGTCACCATCTGGCATTTTAAACCCCTTCATCTCTTGGAGTTCTATCAGTTTCTTTGTTTAGCAAGTAATTTCCATCCAGCCACAGGACCTTCTTGTCTCACAGTTGTGCAGTGCCTCACATACCCGAAACCTTCTCCTCTCTTTTGTCTTTATATGTCAGTTTGAAAATTAGTTTTTATTATTATTTTGTGGTGGGAGAAAATACTATTACAAAGAACTGCAACCTTCAAAACATCTAAGTTCCTGCTGCTTAGGGTGTGTTTTGTATAAATCCTTCTGGAAGGATTTTTAGTGATATTACAGGACATGTTTTGAAGAAAGATCTCCCTGTATGGGGAGTAAGGAGCGCTAGGTTCTAATTGTGGCCCTGCCACTAGTCACTTGGGTGATCGCTGGACAAGTTTTAGATTTAAGTTTTCTCCGGTGTTTCAGAAATGGAAAGTTGGCAAATTTGGAGAACCTAGGCCACATTTGTCCCACCTAACTGTTTAAATGAAGTGAGGAACAATTTAGCTGGGAAACTTTGCATAAGAAGCAAGGTTTTTATTTTTTCTTGATAAATAAGAAGATCTGCGGCTGAGGTTGTGGCTCAGCGGTAGAGTGCTTGCCTAGCACGTGCAGGACTCCTGGTTTGATCCTCAGCACCATATAAAAATAAATAAGCAAAATAAAGGTATTTGTCCATCTACAACTAAAAGAAAATATTAAAAAAAATAAGAAGGTCTGGCCACATAAGGACCATGTTCCCACCCAGCTTCTAGTAACTGCCTCCTTTATCAGGGCATGGGCTCCTCAGCATCCCTGTGACTCCATTAATTTCTATTGTCTTTTGTCTGCTCTCCAGAGACAAAATATCAGCAGCCATTTATCAATGTATTTGTATAGAGCAATATTAAAAAATGTCTGACTACTAAGATACCAGAATTGACCTCTGTGCTAGAGCAATACTCTGGAGGTCCCCTTCTCTACTCTGGGGAGTTACAAGGTCAATGAGCTCCTGGAGGAGAGCAGGGATATGTATCACTGAGTGTGCTAAGAACAGAATCTCTCCACCAATTGATAAGGACTATGCTAAAATTCACCATCTGAACTAGAGCCTCTACTTCTCAGAGCAGAGAGAGAGAGAGATTCCTATACCCAGGTTTCTTTGAAAATGAGATAATGAAAGAAAAGTAGAAAGAAACAGGAGATTTTTTTTTTTCGTCCTTGGTTGCTTTGTTCATTTACCAACTGGCCTCTATAAGCATCTGAGTTTGATTTCCTGGTACTAACCAATCTATAAACTCTTTTCCAGCCTAAGCATAAGGAGGATCTAATTTTAGCCATTTTATAAATGGAGTGATAATTTTGCAAATCATGTTGAAGAGAGGGCATCATATAGAATTTATAGAAGGTCTAAAACACTGATAGAAATAATAAATCACCAATAAATTATCACAGTTTTCTTACTAGGCTTTTCAATTTTAGAAGCACACGGATATTCTTTTTTTTTTTTCATTTTTAATTTAGTCATGGCTATTTTTCAAATGGAATTAATGACCAAAAGCTAGCCTCATTCTCTAATTACAGTAAGAGACACTAGACAGGAGTTGTTCCAGACACTGACCCATCTTGGCTCAGGCAGAGGCTCTGGGCAGTTTTACTCTGTGCTGGCTCAGTACCTGGGGCCAGGAAACATCTGTTATAACATGCGGTCCAGCGGGTGCTCTGCTTAATTATAAAATGGCATTGCAGTGTCCCTTTGAGTTGGCAGGCCAATGTTTCTACTGCTACACTATCAAGCAAAATGTAATTCTTGATGTTCTGTGAACTGAATCTCCAACCCAAGTGTGGAATCACTTTGAGAAGAGTGAAAAAGTTACTCCTTCACCCTTGGGAAAAAGTTATGGGGCAAGACAAAACAAAGAAATGCTTTCTAACAGCCCTTCAGAAGCTTGGATACAAATGGGCATCCATTATATAGGGAGTAGGGGAGCTGATTCAGGAATGACTCACACTTCTAGAATGAGCTGTTTATATAGTGC
The DNA here is from genome assembly GCF_964194105.1 of Spermophilus citellus. NCBI lineage: Eukaryota > Metazoa > Chordata > Mammalia > Rodentia > Sciuridae > Spermophilus > Spermophilus citellus. Next base: position 57,023,295 of record NC_138183.1, on the reverse strand, counting down.
TTCCTCCTCTTCATTCCAGGGATCCTGTTTGGAAGGTCAGGGACAATGACAATTGAGAAGCAAAGGGAAAATTGGAGAAGGGAGGAGGGAATGCTTGGAACACCAAAAGGCTCATTCACCTTGAATAAGAGGACACATTTCTGTAATTAATCCATGCACTCAGTTACAGCCCAGGCCATAGGATTTATTCATGGAGTATGTGCACATGGGAACTCTTTATAGAGGTGTGAATCTCTTACTAGCAGTTATGAGAATTTACCTACCCAAGTCCTCCTATATACCTATAGGAGGGAAAAGAGGGCCCGTGGCTGGTGGTGTCTGCTTAGAAATATCTTTTGTCTTGTGGCTCGTTGTAATCACTTCCAGATCACTGGTATATTTATGATTTACATCATGTAACAGAGGAGGAAGTCTTAAGGATTTTTTTCCCTCTAAATCTTCTTGAATTATTATTTTAGAGTCATTGCCAGTTTTTTTTTTTTTTAAGGGGGAAGTTGATGAACTTTTAAACATGTTACTACATGCTCCAAAATGGCAACTCTTTGTTCTTTCAAAGTTTTCTTGTGGGGAAAAAACAAAACAAAACAACAAAAAACTTGATGGGCTATCCATGTGGTTTATTTAGAAACAGGTAGAGACAGGAAATGGGTAAAAAGAATTCTTGAAGTTCATGTTTTGTGTTTCTGTTAGAATAAAATTTGGGGAATCTTATCTAACATTTGGAATGTGCTTAGGATGGGTAACTCCACATTCAACTGCAATCAGGTTTCAATAACTAGAGGCAGCAACTGAAGGGTTAAGCCCTAAAGCAAGGAAATATCTCAAAGTCAGAAAACGAAGGGAAACTTGCATATTTCTGAAGATGACATTGGATCAGCCTCTGGATTTCCAGCAATTATGCGATATTATGGTTCCCACTGAGTATGCATTAGTTGGAATACTGTTCTTTTTATTTCTCCATGTCCCGGGGTTGTACACTGAAAGAGCCCTGTTCAACTTTGCATGTCAGGATTTTGAAGGAAAAATTATAGTAAAATATGTTTAAAACAGTGGGGCCTTATGTGAGTGAACACAACATTTTCCAAGGCTTTCAAAAATCCTTTTGTTACAAATATGGTTTTTATTTTGTTTCTTTTTTTCCCCTTTCTTTTGCATTTTTCCCCTCATTTGAGCTTTTCCTCCCCTCCTTAGCAGAGAAAAGAAGGGAGAAGTTTCAAGGGATATCTACAACACAAGCATGCATTTAGAGCTGGAGACTTAGCAATGGCTTTGTTTTACATGGGGCATCCCCCATGGAAAATAAACAAGTGAGAAAAGTTCATTTGTGTCTATAACTTCAGTCCAGCAACTGTGGTGACAGTCACAGTGTCTGAGCAAATATCCCCCAGAGCCATCTTGTGAAAAAATGAATATTAATGGAGGTTTCTCTGAGTTGAAAGATGGGTTGTTCATGAAGGGTAAGAATTTTATTCTAGGGTACAAGGAACTGAACACTTAATCCATGGGTTGTTTTAAAAGTTGAGTGTATTTTAAAATTGGAATTAATTAAAGCCAAGCCAAGACAAAAAACAGACACAGCGCAAGGCACAAATTAGGGATAATGATGTGTGAATGAAAAATATTTATTTTATTCCATGAAAGAAGCAGCTTGATCAGTGAGAAGTGGCATTAAGCTGTTAATGAAGTTTGAGTCGAATGGCTTAAACATACAAGAGTTATTTCTAATACAAGAGAAATCCTACCTTTAACTATGCAACAATCATATGGTGGCTCCTCCAAGATGTAGGGACCTAGGCTCCCCACATCTCCACCACATTTTTTGCGGTATTGGGATTTAACTCAGGGTCTCACACATGCTTGGCAAGTGCCCTACCTCTGAGCTGCATCCCCAGCCCAATCCAGGCTCTACCTCTCTGTTCTTCTATCTATAGGTCATAATATTCCTACAAGCCATCATGTATCATCTCTAATCATGAAAGAGAAAAGCCAAAGGCAAAAGGATCTCTCTACTAGTCTGGTTAGCTCCCTTTAAGGAGTTTCCCTGAAAGTGCCTCCGACTATTTTTATTTATAACTCATGGGCCAAGTCAGGCATCACATGGCTATGAGGGAGCTTGGGAGATGTAGTCCTTTAAGAGGAAAAAGTATTGCCTCCTCAAAGAAGTCAGGGTTCTACGCACAGTGATAAAGAATGAACAAATTTGAATGGGAAGCTAGAAATCTGTTGTACTCACATATAACATCTGAGATGTCAATGCAACATCCAAGGCTCACTGATTGCTTATGTTTGAGTTTTGTAATGTTTAAGTCACTAGCATGAGAACCCAGTTCTGCAGCATCTTATCTCAAAGCACATGACTAAAAATGAATATACTGTTGCATATCCCTGATCCTTTTGTCATTTGAGTAGTTTAAGCTCTGAAAGTTTGTGTGTGTATAACTAAAGAGCAGAAAATTCCACATGCTCTTAATACTGAATTAGGCAAATGCATTTTCTTGCCTAGAAATTATATTTAGAAGTGGTTGTATCTTATGCAATCTTCCACATTTTGTTGGAGGTTAAACTTTTTAAAAGTGCATATTTTAGAAAATTTGTGGGCTCATAGGCAGAGAAAAAGGAGAAATTATACAGAGTAGCTCCAACTTAGGAGGCATTGTTTCCTTCAGAAATGACCACTCCAGCCTCAAATATCTTTACTGCTTGCATTTCTTCACTTTCCTCTTTTATGCCACTTAAAATTCCGCCAAGTAATGATTCACCTCTAAAAATGTCAATATCTTTTACCATGTAGGTAAAGTTATTCATCATTCAAAAATATGTGCTAATTGCTTGAATCAGATCGCTTTCTCCCCAACTATGAAGCAACTCCTCCAAATGGGAGGTATCTGGTTTTTCTTCTCACTAGAGAAATAAAACTTATGCAAAAAAATACAATCAGAACAAAGACATATATTATGCAAAGTAAGTCTTCTTACACTCACAATTCTGAAAATTTTCCTTCCTTGATGCAACAAAGAGTAAACATTATTTTGTGTATAAGCACATGTAGATATTTATATATACATATACACTATGCAAATACATAAAAGTCCTTTTATTTACCCAAACGAACACACTGTGTACACCGTTCTATGCCATATAAAAAAATTAAATATCCGAGGGCGTGGTGGCACATGTTTGTAATCCAGTGGTTCAGGAGGCTGAGACAGGAGGATCACCTGTTCAAAGCCAGCCTCAGCAACAGCAAGGCACTAAGCAACTCAGTGAGACTCTGTCTCTAAATAAAATACAAAATAGGGTCGGGGATGTGGCTCTGTGGTTGAGTGACCCTGAGTTCAATCCCTGGTACCTACCCTCCCCAAAACAGTTAAATATTATCAAATAGCATGTTGTAGCCACATGTATGCCTACTATATTAAAAATATAAAGTCTCCCTGTTGAAATAGAAATTTTGGGTGTGAGGGAAATGTGATAACATCTTACTTAAACATTCTATTGTGAAGGCAATTGTGGCATTGGGTTTATAAAAGAAAACCCTGAAATAAAGGAGAAGTATGGATTGATCTGGGACTATAATGCTCACACATGACATTATGTTCACCAAAAATGATATTCCAAGACCCTAAAAATTAGGTTGACTCTACATCTAAGTGTCCCTAAGACAGTCCCCATTTATGCCTGTAGTCCTGGCATAAGTTTTAATAGTTCCCACTTTGATTTTCCAAACAGTCCCAGTTTGGATAACAGATTGGTGCTCACTCTACTAATAACTAACTGAAGGATTAGCTAGCTAGGATCAGCTGCAAAGATTTAAAGGACAGTCTCTACCACATGACCATGGGGGCTAACCTGGCTCACCTTCTTATAAGCTGTCCAATCTGGGCAAGTTACTTAACTACCATTGGCCTCAGTTTACTCAACCCTCTAAAAGGATTGCTAGTTGCCTCACAGAAATATTATAAACATTTAATAAAGTAATGCACATGAGAAGCTTATCTGGTTCCTATTTAGTTTCAATGTCTGATTCATATTTAAGGCTCAATAAATGTAGCTATTTATATTGCTTATTATTTTTACATCATTCCTCCCAACTACTTCAATGTTACACTGCATAAAATGTCACCGACTGAGATTCATTTAGGTGAACATACAGCATCTTCTAAAAATGGATCATGGCATAGCATTTAAGAAGAAAAAATTAGGCAAATGCAAGGCAGTGATCGTTAATTGGGAAAACCATCAGCCCTGCTCACCTCCCAGCCCTGTGGAAGAGGAATATCAAAGGGTATGTCGAAAACAAAGCAGCACTTTATATTTCTGATTTAATTTTGATTTAGATGTTAAGGTTTTATGCAAATATAATAACATTGGAGGAGGATCAAGTATCCCATGTTCAGCAGAAGGAAGAGGGCTTTGAAATGATGGAAGATGTCAGGGTAGCCATTTGTGTGATAGAAGTAGAGTTGTACTCGTAGCCTAATGATAATGAAACTGCTTCAAAGCAAGAGCTCAGAGGACTCACAACCAATCTCTTGGTACCTCTTACCATCCACAATAACTTTCTGTACATTTATCACCCCCAACCCCCACCAGTCATCCTGTAATGGATCTCCCTCAGACCAAAAAACCACGTTCCAAAAAGAGTGAGAATTATTTGTTCAGACAATCTGGAAACTCCTGAGGTCTTTCAGGGAATGTTGAAGAAAATTTGACTCAGAATCGGAGTGGGAGCAGAAGACAGGGCAACTGAAAGAACAGAAACAGGTATTTCCCCCTTCATATTCATTTTCTTAAAATTGAATTAGGTTTCTATGAAAAGCTGTTTTGTAGAATAACAACCTCTTTATAGTTTCACCAGCTGAGACATAAAAGACAATTTGTGGTGTGCTGTGATTTTTGAATGCTGGTGAGAATTCCTTACTTACAGGTTATTTTAATGATAATAAGAATAATGTTTTGTAAACAACATGACCCTTTTAACCAAGTATCTCAAAGTCCTTATGTCACCTTGGTATTACACCATCACTTTAGCTCTGGGTGGGAGGGTCATGGAACACTTGATTTATTTTCATATGAACTTCCTTTCCTTCCGTCTTACGTTGTTATTTTTATTATTATTTTAATTAAAGAATAAAAGAAGCATCATTTGAACTTCCAGGAAGAGGATATAGGAATACTTCTGGCTTCTGACATTATCTCTTATCCAAACTATGTACAATTTTCCAAGCATATTTATAACACAAGACTCTGTAATCAATAACTAGAGTCATCTCTGTGCTACAAGTTAATGGAGAATTTTTACAATGATTTTTTTTTCCTTTGCAATCTTTCCTTTGCAATCTTTTCTCTCAGGTCTCCTCCTGTAAGAGCACTTTGCAACCCAGGATCTTAGGTACACTAGACAAGCACTCTACTGCCAAATTACACCCCTAGCCCATAATGGAACATTTTGAAGGGCACACAGCACCACAAAAATCTCCTCTTATCCCTGGTCTACAATGTTCTGAATCTTCTACCATAAAAAGCACCTTGGAAGCAAGGGAAAGCCAGTTCAACCACAATTATTAAGGGGATGAAGGAGCTATGAAAGGTAAACTGAGAGCCTGAGGGTTACAGGCAAAATGTAAATCCAAACCAGGGACTGATTCTTGCCTAACACTTTGCTTTTAATAAACTGGTGATGTAAATAGAAAATATACCAGGGTTAGGACTAAAGGGAAATGTCTTCCTTCATCTTAGCTGATTCTGAATTTATCTACATGGAAAAAAAGGAAGCAGAGCAATTCCCCGACAGTCAGACCATGTAGGCTTAAGTGGGAAGTGGTTAGCCTGAGCTCTTCATTTATGATAACAAATTACAGGAAGTGGCTGCCTAATAAATGCCAAAAAGTACTGTTCTTATCTTGCCTGCATCATCCCTGCCTCTATCCTTTTGCCAGAGCATTGAGTCATTTTGAAAAGTATCAATGACTGGTGACCCACAGTTGGCCCTCTGTATTGGTGGGTTCTGGATCTACAAATGCAACCAACCTTGAGTCAAAAGTATTTAAAGATCTTGCATCTGTACTAAACATGTGTAAACTTCTTTTCTTGTCCTTATTCCCTAAACAGTACAGTATAGCAACTATTTACATAGCATTTATATTGTATTAGGTATTACAAGGAATCTAAAGATGATTTAAAGTATATGAGATAATGTGTGAGGTTATATGCAAATACCACAGTGTTTTATGTAAGAGACCTGAGCATCTGTGGTTTTGGGTATCCACGTGGGCTGGGTTCCTGGAACCAACTCTCCACATGTACCAGGAGACAACTGTATTCTATGGTGGCCGTGGTGTTTTCATATGTCATCTGTAACTTCCATAATCACTCACTCTGCAGAGAAGGCATTACCATCCATGACTGTTAAAGAAGTCTATGTGACTGCATAAAGCCACACAGCTAGGAAAGGGCAGAGTAGGGAGTCCATTCCAAGCTGGTGGATGTCAGGTACTGGTATTAGTCCATGTCATCTATTCTTCTGTCACCCATAACTCCTCTAGAGTGGGGACCCATGTTCCCTAACCCTGGATTTTCTCTTGTGTCAATATGATTTCCTATGCTCCTGGTTGTCAAAGCACCTGTAGAATTAAATTCTTCTCAATGGATACACACCACAGTGGAGGTTTAATATCTCCTAAAAAAAAAAGAAAGAAAGAAAGAAAGAAAGAAAGAAAGAAAGAAAGAAAGAAAAGAAGAAAAAGAAAAAAGGTAACTATCACTGCCTTTGTGGCCACCTCCAACTAGCCACTAAATCCAGTTTATGTCAATAGATGGCTTGCTTGCTTTCTTTTCTCTTTTTCTTTCTTTCTTTCTCCCTCCCCCCCTCTCTCTTTCTTTCTTTCTTCACAGGCCCACCTGTTTTGTCCTTATCTTCGGACGAAACTGGGTGATTTAAACAACAATTTATTTCTCATAGTTCTGGAGGCTAGGAAGTCTGAAATCATACCACCAGCATTGTCACATTCTTGGTGAGTGTCCCCTTTCTAGTTCACAGATAGCCATCTTCTCGCTATATCCTCCCATAATAGAGAAATCTTTTCTCTCAGGTCTCCTCCTGTAAGAGCACTAGCTCTATTCATGATTGGTCCACCTTCAGGACCCAATAACCTCCCCAAGTCTCCACCTCCTAATGACATCACAGAGGAGGTTAGGATTTCAACATATGAATGGGGGAGGGGCACAGACATGCAAACCGCAACAGCTTTCTTCTACATCTCTTTTATTCCTGGACTGAAGCTGCTTCTCTCTGCTGCTGCTGTTGTTTTAGTTTTAAACTCTTGGACCTCAGTCCATATCCCTCAATTCCAATATATATTTATGACTAAAACCCATTTATAAGCAGGTGGCTGCCATACCTGTTCTAATAAGGATGTAAAGGTTTCCATAACTAGAACTGTCCAACAGAACACTTTACAACAACAGGAATAGAATAGAAGGAAATTTGCAGTTCAAAATCTTGACCTTCTCACTTACTATATGATCTTACGCAAGTTATTGACCCTTTCTGAGCCTTAGATTTTGCATCTATAATAATGATAATAAGAACAAGCTTTCATGTGCCTTCTCAATTTGGTGTGAATATGTACACCATCATGAATGTGAAATCTACTTTCTAAAATGTTACAGATATTTTAATAATAATTACTATTATTTTGGACCAATGTCTGGAAGATCTTGGAAAGTTACAGACAATTATGGTGTGAGCACACCCAGGCAGCTGGTGTGACTTTGTGACCAAAAGCAAGTGAAAACCCTATGGAAAAATGGGATGTTATTTAGGTGCAGTGTGGAAGAATTTTAAACTAAAGACTGGGGCAGGTCAGTAATACACTTGGGATTCTGGGTAAATAAAAAGCTATATCAGGTGAGGACAGTATGTCGTTGGCACTAAGAGATCCCAGTGGAAATGCAAGTCCACTAGAATGTAAGCTCCAAAATAGTGAGGGACTAGAAAGAACAGTGCCTTGCACACAACAGTAACTTGATAAATATTTGTTGAATGAATAAATAAGGGGAAAACATATGGAGAGATCCTAATTCAATTAACTTACAGAGGGCAGTGAAAGAATGGTGCCAAGACATTTTTGCTTAAAGCACTAACTGTTCTCATCTACTTTAGCTGGAGGAAAAAAAATTAAAGACCTGTGCTTTGCTTCATTTTCTAAAGGGTAGTTAAAGTGGGCTTTTGTAGTTCATTTTTTTTATTAGCTTATCTTCTTTGTTAAAAATCTAAGATTCCTGAGGGCAGAGAGAAGAAGCACCTGGCCCCTAAGAGGTACCAGTCACTACTTGTCTGATGGAATTATTTTCCTAAAAGTGGTTAGAGTCTTGGAGGTAGAGTTTTGGAGATGCTTTCCAGGGGGCGATTCTTTCCAAAGTAAAGAAGACATTTCTGGAGGAGTGAGTGAATTACTTCATCATGCTTAAGAATGGAGCAGGGAATATGCAGCTTCTGTACAATTGTTGACAGCACCAGGGAAACAGAACATGATGAGAGAGAGAGAGACAGACAGAGAGAGAGAGAGAGAGAGAGAGAGAGAGAGAGAGAGAGAGAGAGAAAGAGAGAGAGAGAGATGAAGATGAAAGAAGTCCTTTCATTTGTGATTTCTGCTCATTTGGAAGATGGCTTCACTGCTCAACTCTTCCCACTAGACTGTAAGTGGACATTGTCAGGAAGGGATGTGATTGTATCTTACTGTCCACAGAGCCAGCTCAGAGCCTGGCACAAAGTCTATATTAATAAGGAATTATTTGGGATGGGCTGGGGTTGTGGCTTAGTGGTACAGCGCTTGCCTAGCATGTGTGAGGCACTGGGTTCGATTCTCAGCACCACACGTAAATAAATAAAGGTCCATCAACAATTAATAAAATATTTTTTTAAAAAATAAGGAATTATTTGGGATAACCATTTTGGAAAAGAATTTGGCATTATTAGTAAAGACGGGTACATCCCCACAGAGTTTCAATATTCCTAAATATAAATCCTAAAAAACCCTTGCACAATGTGCCATGTTATATGTGCAAGAAAGTTGACAGCAGCTCTGCTTGTAAGAGCCCCCAAATGAAAACAAACGAAGTATTTATCAATAGCAATAATAAAAAAAATAGTGTTAGAGTCACCCCGTGGAGAGTTGCACCACAACAAAGATCATGTGAAGAAATGCTTCAGTACTGGAAAGGTACAGCAGACAGAATCAATGGAAAGTCCAGAAATGAAAAAGCAAGAAAGAAAAAAAAAGAGGATGTGAGTAGTTTTTGTCAAAAGGGCTGCCCTGGAGATACTAGATGTCTTGAATACTGAGTTTCTTATCTGGGTATCTGGAAACCTCCCAGTCCTGTATCCCCAACTTAAAGAGAAATCACTAAATGATATCAGCTTAGCCTTAGGCTCAATAAAACAATGTGAAACTCTTAAGAAGAGGGTTTTTAGGCAAGAGGAAGATAATAAAAACCTGAAAGCAAAAGGTAACAGGTCAATTCTGGTTTTGAAACTTTTACTCACAGCTTAATAGAGAAAGTTTTATAGCAAGTTTATTTAGAAATATTTGCAACTTATCATATGTGAACTTGAACCGCTTAGTAAATCTGTTTACAGCTTTACTCATAGGATGGATATTTATTTATCCTTTTATTGAGGATCTCAATACTATTTTGGTAATATATTCCTAATATATTATTGGTTACTTTTTCTATTGCCCAGAAAGGGTGGCTCTGTTTGCCTCCCAGACTGAGAGGAAGGAGGTGTTTTAGAATTAATAATTCAAATAGGCTACTATGCCAGGAAGGAAGAAAAGAGTGGCAAGGCAGTGTTAAGAATCCGGGAAAATGGCCAGCATGGTTTGCATGATAAGGGTGGGTGAAAACATAAAAAGAAATATGGCCCAGAGCTTGATCTATTTCCTTTTCATTTATAAGGGTGGTTTACTCTTAAACAAAATTGTATGATTTTCAATTTCCCTTAAGAATATAGCTGATAACAGATCTCTTTTTAAAACCAGACTTTCTGCAAGCTGCATGCCTGATCACAAGAGGATTTGATGGTTCCGCTGTTAGGGCAGAGAGCACACCCCGAAGATTTACATGGGATCATCTCATCTCTGGCTACCTTGTTGGAATGCTACCTGCCTCGCCATATCTAAAGGGGAGCCCATTACAATTTACAAATTAAAAGCCAGTGGGAAAGAACACAATCTTGGCAACTGCCTCCTGGGAAATCTTACGACTGCACGAGCGCCATGGAAGAGTGCTTTAAATGCCATCGTGGTTCATCCAATCTCCTCACAATTGTGTAGGAGGGCACGTGGCCAAAGCCTTGCAGGGAAGAGGCCAGGGTGCCTGAGCTCCTGATTGGCTGGGGGGTCATGATGCTAAGCAAGCCACTTAGCCTGCTCCTGCTTCATGAGGAGCACGCCACATGCTTCTTTGCACATTCTTTTAAATCCTTGTGTGGTTGGCATTTGGAGAAATATCGACTGCAACCAGACGTCGCCATCCTGATGACAGCTCCTGAAATCCCATCTTTCTCCGTAGCAACATCACTGTCAGCTTCCCACCCCTGTTAAACATGAGAGCTGTCCCCACCCAAGTTGTGCTCCAAATAGAAAGAACTGCGAATGTACATGTTTGGCTGTCTCTTCTAGAGGCCTGGACAAATATGCAGGTAGTAAATAGCCTGAGAGAAATGCTGCTGATAAAATTAGTTCAAATATTTCCCAGAAAACAAACTTGACACCACCATGATACCTGATAGTTCTGCCTCAGCTCTTGGGAACTTTTGCAAGCCCCTGCCTTCAAAGTCCAAATGTCTTTTTTTAAAGTTGCCTTTATTTTTCCCCTTTCTAAAGTCGGCCCTTGCCACTTCCTCCTCTCAAACAAACAAAAAATATATCATTATAGGATAAATTGTCCAACCAGGAATTTTACATTACAAATGACTTTGAAGGTTAATATTCAAGGTCAGATGTTATTAATATGTTTGAATTTTGTCCTTCTGGTTTGTGATATCATCTGAGTCAGCTCATTGATTTATGACATGGTGATCCCAGACATCATTCATTTTCCTGAGAGGCTATTCAGGGCCTGGTATCAAGCCTTCTCTTTAATACTCTTTTTGATTTTGTCTGATCAGTAGGTTTACAGTCTTTGCTTTTATCTCCTTCCCACAGGTAACACGAGAACTGGTGTCCAAGATTGCTTGGTTGATTTTCACTCTGTTACCTTTTCCTTTTTCTTAAAACTTATTACAGGGGGGAAAAAAAGTTTAACCTTTCTGTTGAAAAGAATTTCACAGTTTTCCCCTCCTGGAAGCCAGTTCTCCACCTTGATTTTCAGGTCAGAAGCCTCTGTAAGTAACCAGGCCTGCTGACTCACCTGTATCACAGAAGAGGCATTCTCCCAACCCAGCTCAAGTCTGGGGCTCACACCTCTAGTGGAGATGACAGTTCTCAGGACTAACTATGTGCTGGCCTCTGTGCCAAGGTCTCTGGCGGATTCTCATCTTATTCTCACTAAAATCTCATGAGACTAGGTGTCATCATTTTACCCACTCAGCAGATGAGGAAACTGAGGTTGAGGCATTAGGGAACTTAGGCAAGGTCAGTCAATAGCATTTGGCAAACTTGAGACCTAAGCCTTCAGTTTATCTATTTCTGCAGCTTGCAGATATCACTACTTTTTGACTACCTGTCTCTAATTATTATGAGGATAATTGGTAGCCACCTATTTACACATGATACGATCATTACACAAAAGGGAGTGGAGAGACCTTTGTAAAATACATATTAGTTGTAAGTTTGTCCCTGCATCTGGTATACTAACATAAAAATATTTTTTCTTGTTAAAATTAACTTTTAAAAAAAATCATTTGAGGGCTGGGGTTGTAGTAGAGCACTTGCTGAGCATATATGAGGCACTGGGTTCCATTCTCAGTATCTCATATAAATAAATAAATTAAATAAAAGTCCATCAACAACTAAAAAATACTTTAAAAAATCATTTGAAAAGTAGCTTATACTAATATGAATAACAGAAAGTTCTTAAGTTGGAGGAAGGGGAAAAAATACTCACTACTCTTCCTAGCAATTTAAAAACCACCATAGTTAACATATTGGCACATATATTTCTTGCCATTTTTTTTAAAAGCACAGTTGATTTATCTATGATATTTTGTATATGTAAATTTGAATCCTGTGCTTTCCCTCAGGATTATCATAATCACTTCTCCACAGGTATATTCTACTTGTTTTGGTGGTCATAGTTTTGAGTGTGAGGTAATCTTTGTGATTACCATGTGACACATGGTAATCTTTTTTTTAAATATATTTTTTAGTTGTAGATGGACATAAGACCTTTATTTATTTTTAGGTAGTGCTGAAGATTGAACCCAGTGCCTTATATGTGCTAGGTAAGCACTCTATCACTGAGCTATAACCCCAGCCCAACAGTGGAATCTTAATAGAAATACTGAATTTGGAAATGACATCTAGTCATTTATTATTAATTTCATTGGTTCAGTTTTTGAATGGATAATACACACATTGTTTAAAATGGAAACATAAAAGATAGAGTAAAATCTGCCTTTTTTTGTGAATCAAAGGGACACTTTACTCTGGAGTTTGAAGTCACAAGCTCCCAGCTGTCTTCTTCTTAGGAGCATGAATGTTTGCATGAACGTTTCAGTTTCTTAACTTCTGAACTCAAGAGAGCTAATTCCAGAGAGAAACTTTGCCACTAGCAAAGTACTCATTTCTGAGTTCCTGTCTCCTGCCTTAGGACTCTGGATTGTTGGGTGAGTGACAGACCCTTCCAAAGAGCCATATCTTACCCTACAAGACTCAAAATTAATCATAATCCCACCACCACAATAATTTCCACGTTATTTAACACATGCATACATAAAGGAGGGGAGAATATTTTTATCATGCATCCTCACAGAGTTAGTCATAAGACCACATTAGGGGAAAAATTAGCCTTACTGTTTCTTCTCTAATCCAGCAGAGCCTCTTTTCTATAGACCAGTACTTCAGGTTCAATATCATGGATATCAACACTTCTATTTTCATACATATACTAGTGTATATGGAAAAGTGCCAGCACAGGGGAAGGCAGTCTTGGCAATCTGAGAGGAACGGTTTCAAGAATAGAGAATATCAAAGTCTATGCTATCGAATTTCTTGGGATGTGATTAGGTGCTCTGTACAAAAGGGGCATTCCACAGACCAATAAGTTTTGAAAATTATGGATACAAAATTCAGTTACTCCACTGGTTTGGTTTGGTCTCTAGTGAAATCTTAATAGGGGATGGAATCCCAATGTGTGGGAACAAGAGATCACTTCACAAAATAAGAAACTAGAGAGGGTCTGGGGTCCACAATCCCTTCCAAAGGCATGCCCCCAAATGACCTATGGACCTCCCACCAGGCCCTGCCTCTTTAAGGTTCCACACTGTCTTCTAACACCACCACTCTGGGGATGAGGATTCTCACACATGAACCCTTGGGGGACAGACTCACATCATTTGCAAACCGTAATAATGCAGGCAGATTTTTTTTTTTAAAAAACAGAAGAAACTGTGTGTCTAAATGTATAGAAATTTAGATGAAGGTATCACCAACTTCAGGGTAGCATTTGCCTCTGGAAGATGAGGGAAGCAAAGGAGATTTAGTGGTGAATGAGGGACTCTAAGAATATTTGTGGCATTGTATTTCTTAAAAAACAAACATGAATGAAGCACATGTAGCAATAAATTTATGTGTTAAATCTGAATAAGTCAGACCATAGGTTTCTAATGTATTTTCACTGTACTTCTGTGTATTCAAAATATTACATAATTAAAAACAAACAAACAACTAGAGCAATGGTTTCAATCTTGGCTCATATTAGAATTACAGAAATGAAAAACTTAAGGGGCAGGGCCTGGACATGAATCTTGTTTGAAAGTGTCCCCAGTAATTCTAATGTGTGGCTCAGGGTTGAGAATTGCTGAATTAGATGATCTCAAAGGTTTCATACAAAAAACATTTTCTGTTCCTAAACATTTTAATTGCACTGCTTCTTCATAAAATTTCATGTGAACACAATGAAGTGAAGAACAAGGAGAAGTAGGGCCTGTTAATATTCACTGAGAACTTTCCTTCTATCAAAAGTTATCTTTTCCTGGTGCTCCTGTTCTTTTGTATTCTAGAACCACATTTCTCCTCTTCCATTATAGTTGTTAATCCCTCCCCTTTTCTCCTCCCACCTTTCTGAGTCCATCCCGACAGGCAATTCATCCAAGCACCACACACTTAAGCTCTGAGTCATTCATATGCATTGCTTTAGAACATATTAAACAGATCCATATGCTTATCTACACTAAGATATAGATTTTTTCCTTCAGAAAATAGAATACAAAAAATCATTCCAATGTGTACACTTCCAATATTTTAAGCAGGCATCTAAAATGAAAAAGAAATTAAAAGTAACTTGGACCAAAATCCTGAACATTAAAACATTACAGTAAATTGGTAAAATATAAACCAAATATATAGATGTCTACTTTATATCCAAAAAAGTTACTCTTTCCCTGCCACACACACATAGACAGCTCTTCTAATGGCTCCACTTCAATCAGAGTTGGATCACAAGTAGAACAGTAATGAATGTGGTCTTTTCCAACATTGTTTCTCTTGAAGACTCTTTATTACCCTTCCCAACATCAGAAATTCCTATGAAGTCATCATCAACCAACCAGACATTCTAATTGTTTGAAATAACTGATGTAGCCAGCCACATTGAGTTCATATAGAATCAAAGAAATGTGGCATTCTCCTTATCCTATGCAGTCGTGTCATGGGTAAACATATGATCTCCATTAGATTTCTCAAAATATATGGAAAAATCACTGTCAGACCCGCAGTACTACCTCTGGGGATCCTTATTTTAGATTACAACCACTAACGAAAGTGCCATTGTCTTGAATAAAGCCTTCCTAAATCTGATCTCGGGGAGAGTGAGAAAATGCATGTTGAAATGCAGTACACATCAAGAGACCAGGAAAACTTCCAATACTGCTTCAGGGTAACTGGAGGACTGATACCCCAAGAGGGCAAAAAAGGTAAGAAATCATGCCACAATTACAAAAGGAAACAGTTCTGAGTTTTAATCTGGATTCTACTATTTTCTAAAGCGTGACATCCAGCAGATTTCTTGACCATTCCAGGCTCCAGTTTCCTCATACATAAAATGAGGGAAAACAGAAACAGTTACTTCCATACCCAGTGCCCAGATCTTGGCTTCTAACATCAATCTCCAACAAAAGGATGTAAGATGCTTTAGAGAAATGACTAACTTTAACACTGAGGTAGAGGATATACAAGATGAGCCCGGAGTAAGGAAGTTCTCAAAAACAAACAAAAATGGGAAACAAGAGCCAACAGAAATTTCCCACATAAGTAAATAATGCGGAACTAGAGGCAATAGACTGAATTTTTATGTCCCCCTAAAATTCATATTTTGAAACCTAATCCCCAGTGTAATGACATTTGAAGGTGGAGCCGTTAGGAGGAGATTAGATCATGAGAATGGAGTTTTCCCAAGTGGGATTAGCCTTCCTATAAAAGAGACCCTAGAGACAGCTCCCTTACCTTTCCCACCATGTGAGAACTATAAGACAGCCATCTAAAAGACAGGAAGTAGGTCCTCACTGGAGACCAAATTTGCCAGTAAGTGGATTGTGAACTTTCCAGTCTCTAGAACTCAGATAAATAAAATAAATATCTGTTGTTTATATACCAGCGAAATAAAATAAATGTTATTCATATACCAGCTAGCCTACAGTATTCTATGATAGTAACCCAAACAGACTTAGACTTTTGATTATATAATCAAAAGTGAAAATAAATATTCTTGAATCCACACTGATATAAAGAAGTGATTGAATAAATTTTAAAAATGGGTAGTATAGACAACTCTTACATACAAAGGAATTTTAAATAATTTATGGAGCTACCACCCTCTCAAAGTAGTACAGCATATCTCTATCCTTTCATCATGGGCTGTAAACAGTGATTTCCTTCCAAAGTTTACAGCTTTGAAGTAGAGAAAGGGGTGTACAGCTTTTCAGTGCAGAAACCTGAAAAAAAAAAAATGTGTGTTCAAGCTTAATATGATTGGTAGTAAATTATATTGATAGCAGGTACCCTAGATATGATGTGGTAAGAATGGCACCTTACCTCTGCAGTCTTCTTCCCAAGAACCCAGTACCCAGTGAAATTATAATAAAAATTCAAATTGAGGGACATTTCACAAAATACCTAACTGATACCTCTCAAAGCTTTCAAGGTCATCAAAAATAAGGAAAGTCTGAGAAACTGCTTCAGCCAAGAGGAGTGTGAGGAGACATGACAATTAAATGTAATGTCAGAATAGTATTGGGACAGAAAAGGAATATTAGGTTAAAAAATGGAAATTTGAAAAAAATATAAACTTTAGTTAATAGTTATGTATCAATATTGGTCCATTTATTAAACAAAAATGTACCATACTAATGTAAGATGTTAATAACAGGAGAAAGGGGGTGGAGGATAGACAGGAAACCTCTGTATTACCTTTGCTACTTTTCTGTAAGTCTAAAAGTATTTTAACAAAGAAAAGATCTTTAAGAAAAGTAGTTCCCTCATAAATAATTTGTAAGGATTAAATTTGTATGAAATTTAAGAATTCAGCATAATGCCTTGCATATAATATATGTTAATACCTGATTACTATTATTTTTTAGTACTATTAAGCAAGGTTAAACCAGGAGTTGCTTAGCAATCCATTTCAGAAGTAGAAAAATGATTACTTGGTGGAGCATTAAGATGCTGATACTCCTACTACCTTAAACGTCTATCCGTTTATTCATGTTTTTAAAAAATCAGTGATCTTGGGTATCCTATCATTTTAATCTTTGCTGAGCAATTCTATTTTCATCAGTTATTTTTCCAGCATTATTCTACATTCAGTACAGAACTCTGAGTAATGAATTGGATCATGCTTCTGGATTATTAAACTTTCTCACACTTCTGCAAAGAGCTGGGCAATGTTCCTTCTAATAACTTTCTTCCAACTCTGTCTTCTTATCCAACAAATTTAACATGTAGTCATTTTGTGAGAAATGTTCTGTATACACTTCCAGCACACTGGAGCATCTCCGTTGCACACAGCACTGGATATGGCCTAAAGAGACGCATTTCACCATCTGGTGTTTGCTCCCCACAATTTTTCTACGTCTGGTTCCTACTTACACTTCCACCCTCTCCACTTTGTTCATTAAGACTCTTTGACCCTGGTCCCAATTCACATTGGAAAGTCTTTACGTCTCCCTCTTCTGAGAGCTTGATTCCGATTTGCTTTTGAACATTGGAGATACAGTCCTTCTCCTGTACTGAAGGTTTGTGCAGGCACTCTGTGTAATCTCTCCTAGTTTATAAACTCCCTCCAGGCTGAAGCCAACTCCAGTTCCACCTGGTAACCTTCCCCACATTTAGCACCAAGTTGGGCATATCTAGTGCTCCCAGTAAACATTTATCGAAGAAATGCTAATTTGGATGCCATCCACAAAAGTAACTGAAGCACTCAAATGTGCTTGCCTGCTAGGAGGATTCATCTTGCTTAGCAGAGAGCTCCAGATCAGGAGCTACTGAGGTGTCTGCAGAGACAATTTTCAAGAACTCACTAAAATAAAATAACAAAATAAAATAAAAGTCTCCAGTGAGTGTCCCTTTTTCCCTATGAGTTTTTGTGTAATTATATTTTTCTCTTTATTTATAAGAGATCTTTTCTTTTTGTTTCTTATTAATGACATTTACAGTGTTTTGGCAAATTAGCAAGTACAGAAGTGGTTAAAACCAAATATATTCCCTTTCTTCAAAGCCTTAGGGAGGGAGTTTTGAGGTTGAGCTACTGGCTGCTAAATTATATAAATAGTTAAAACAAGACTTTTATCGTCTATCTGCCCATCCATCCATCTGTTCATTCATTCATCTACTTATCCACCTTTCCAACCATCCTACTTCAATAGACATTTACTGCTTGCTACCATACGCCAGGTATTCTGCTAGGTACCAAAGATGCAGGGCAATGAACAAAAAGCCCTTGCCCTCAAAGAGTTCCCAATCTAGTGGGGACAAAAATGGACAAATAAGTACAAATACAACATGGCACATGCCATCACAAGAGACGTACATGCTTGTATAAGAATAATTCATGAGTCAAAAAAGAAACAAAAGAAATTACTGATTGTTTTATGGATGTCTTCAAATAGCTTCCATTTCTTGAAGAAGATTTAGAATGGCCAGAATGTTGCCTCGATTCTGATATTTCCTGACCCTGATCATGGGTAATTCCCTGAACTGCCCTAAATCTCAGCTTCATCTTCTATACCATTGCAATTGTTGCCTAAATATGTTTCAGATTAACTGGGAAGATCATGAAAGATCTTTGTAAATTGTAAAGGGTTATCAGAATACAATTAATTGGTTGATTATTAGGTTGATTAAAAGGCAAAGGAGAATATTTTCCCACTTACAACCTCTTCTGCTCCTTTCAACCTCTGCAAAACTGAAAATTCTAGGCAGATCTATTTCTTCTCTTGGATGATCCATTCAATCTAGGTCTACTCTTCTGTTTTTATGAGAACAATAGTATCTGGTGGCTTCCTCGCAGCCTGGGTGGACAGCAGTGCACACTGTGTGGCAGAGTCTGACTACCCAAGTCTAAGCCATGGCTGCTCAGAGCAGGATTCCTGGAGAGCAGTTTGGGATGGTCTGATAGCAGAACTCAGTTTTTTAGAAACTGACTCAGATTTGGTGGCATAAAAAAAAAAACTAATTAAAATATCAAGAGATGCCACATCTTAAAGAAGAAAGTTTGGATCCAGTTTCAAAGAGATAGCAGCGATTGAAAGGGGGATAAAGTCGGCAGTGTCCCAAAACCATCTCTGAGAGGCTGGCACGGGCGTTGAAAGCCAGGTGAATCCAAAGCAAACAGGCCTACAGGACCTGAAGCCCCAAGTTTTTCTTGTGAGCTCAACAAATGTGAACCTCCCTTAATCCACATAAAAATAAAACTGAAATAGAAGACCGCCCAGACCTGCATGTGACATGACCTCTTCCACCACCCCACGGCTGGTTCTCCAACCTACTGGGTTGCCTTTCCACACCAATTTCACCCATTCCTCCTCAAACCCTTCTTACATTCTTTTGACATTTTTTTTCTTTTCTTTTCTTTTTTTTTTTTTTTTTTGCCACCCAAACAGCATCCCAGAATGCCTCATTTGATGACATCACAGATAGCCATGGTTTGCTTCTGGTGTCCCATCTGTTCCTGCAGGCCTTGCCTCGGTGTGGGCAAGATTTGAAGGGAGTGTTCACTTGAGGCTGGGGTGGGGGTGGGGTGGGGTGGGTGTGGGGATCGGGCCTTTGAAGCTGTTTTCTATCAGGCACTGCAGCTGTCAGTGTTGGCTGCGGAAGCCAGTGATTGTCCTTGTAGCTCCCTGTTGCCGGCAGTGCACTGTGCTGGCGGATATTAATTGGGCTTTCATTATGTGAATGTACCCAGAGGCTTTTGCAGTCGATGCCTATATCTATATTGATTCATAAAAAGTGCCAATAAATAACAGCTCTCTCAAAGCAGCTTTTAATGCTTTTGATAATTAGTTGGTTTATGTTTTTTTCCAAATTTTTCTTTCTTTCATTTTCTTTTCTTCCTTTTTATTTTTTTTTCTTTTTACACATTACAGCATAATAGATCACAGAATCTTTGGGACAATGGACAGGCACATTGGCTAAATCACCTTATACAGTTCCATATAGTTGAAAAGGGGCTTAATGCTAAATTATCAGATTCCAGCTATTGTGGAAACCAAGAAAGAATAATGCTCCAAAATAACCACTGTGGTGCCTCTGTGCCACTCATTGTCCCAGGAGCTATTGGCACGCCTTCTACTGCAGCTCTCCATTGAGTCAGCAATCCCCTGAAATGAACAGTGGGGCCCAAATTCAGGCTGGGAATGAGTCTCTTTACTTTTTGGTGTATTAGAGATTGCAAGATATTTTTGGACCTAGCATTTAATAAAAAAAAATCTTCTATAACATTTGTGTGTAACTGTGATCAAAATTATGTTATTAGCTTTGGAACGCCCCGAATTAGACACATCACAGACTACTCTCGCACCCAGAATTACTATATATTATCTTACATAAAGTGGAGATGAAAGCAGAAATTGCACAGACCTTTAATTTAGCAAAACTTTTCAAAGGAAAACAGGATGTTCATTAAAAGTTAACAGTGACACAGCTGTGCAGAACTCTCACAGAAAATGCGGTTGTCACAGGAGCCTGATCATAACCCAGTATCATCCTGTGTAGCAGAATCTCAGGTTCCCGTGGTCTGTTCAGCTATTAATACTATTGAAAAAGAAGAGCAATGCCCCAGGAGGGTGGCTCTTGGATGACCATTGTTTTAGGCTTGTACCATAACTGTATTTTTTATTCATTTTTATTTTTATGTGATGCTGAGGATCAAACCCAATGTCTCTCACATGTGCCAGGTAAACTGTCTACCACTGAGCCACAACCCCAGCCCCCCTACCCCTGCATAGCATAACTTTAACAAGAAGTAAATATAACTTTGATTCCAACTACTACGTAGGGTCAGAGATCCTCATGAAGCTCGATCTTTTCATTTCCAAGAAGATGGGTGGACTTGATTTCTTTATAATAAACTATTTATATCCCATTCTTTTTCTCTTGCTTGTTCTGTCTCTGAGCCCTTCTTTCTCTTTTTTCCTCTTTAAATGAAAGGCCCCCTAATATTAGAAGGGCAATTGTAAAATGAAATCAAGTAAACACAAACTCCAACTGTCTACTAAACATAACCTTAACAAAATTGCTGTGACTATGCTCAACTGTATGTGATATTATATATGATTATTTCTAATACAATGCTTGAGAAAAACAAGCAAATGGTGGGTTAGGTAGACATGCAAAGATATCTAGGTAACCATGCCAGTAAATGAATTCCTCTTGAGCTGCTTTACAGAAATATCAGTGATAATAATGAGACTTTGGGTGGTAAAGATTATAAACAAGGGCTAAATTTGGAGAAAGCAATCCAAATTCTGTCTTTTAAGAAATTTTAAAATATTCAAGATGATACTTCTCTTTATAAATTGAAAAATAGGTAGAGAATAAAAATTTACACCTTCTTCCCCTGCAAATTTGAAAAATTCTTCATGAGTCTTTATCTGATGTAAGACCAAAGACAGAGGACTATTTAGAGAAAACCATTAAATTTGTATTGAAGATCACATGGAATCATGATTATACCTTCACACCAACATTCTCTTTCAACTTAATAGGGACATAATAAGGCATCTAGTAATATCATGCAAAATATTTATTCCACTGAGGTGTTCCGGCATTGCCATTATATAAACATGCCCCTATTGCTTAGTGTTTGTTAATAAGGAAAAAAAAAGATTTTAATCAGAAGGCTATAAAGAAAGCATGAATTGCTTTCAGAGGAAACAAGATAAAACAGGAAAGAGACATAAAATGATGGTGCCGTTCTAATCCTTCTTATTTTTGCAGGTTGCCTGGATGGCTCATCAGCAATATAATTTTTTTTGCAATGACCTTCATTTGTTTAGTGCCCACAGTGTTTCAGTTTGCAGACCACATACTTACCTAATATGAATATTTCTCATACATTAAATTATATTATTGGAAATGTCAAAGACCAATGACTCCTTACTTGTTTTTTGATAAGGGCTCTGGAGTGAGGTATAATAGTGGAAAGATAAAAGAGGACAAAGAAGAGTATTTATCTGAATTTTGGGGATTCTTTTCCATATTTCAGTTTAATTTCTCTCTTGACTAACCTTGCAGCAATTTAGGGCCTGTGGGAAAAGGATAAACTTGAGAGTACCTGTGCTATTTTTTCTCCCTGAAACATGTACAATTTATCCCCCAGCCTCGTCTATTCTTTCCATTACCATTTCCAAATAATCCTGCCAGCTTTAAAAGTTCGCCTCAG
Source organism: Spermophilus citellus (assembly GCF_964194105.1). NCBI lineage: Eukaryota > Metazoa > Chordata > Mammalia > Rodentia > Sciuridae > Spermophilus > Spermophilus citellus. Next base: position 57,001,194 of record NC_138183.1, on the reverse strand, counting down.
CAGTCACTCTGGCTTGGAAAACCAGCCCTGAAACAGGGGAGCCTTCTCTGGAGAGGTCATATTTTCTGAACTTCAAATCAAGACACATCATCTAAGAAGTTAGAGCCTACTTGAAAGCAAAACCAATTGAACTATGTGAAATTTAGACTGTCCCAGAAAATCCAAGGATAGAGTCAACGTTCTTTTCAAGATCCCAGGGTTACATTTCAGGACTGCACTCCAAGCAACCCAAGTCGACAGACACTGGGATTCTTTCCATGTCCTGAACGGATCCCTGACAAGAATCCTGAGGGCTTTGCCTCTCCCAGTTGGGCCATTTTAGAATGTTTGCTCCAGGTCACATTCTCCAGGGTGACTCCTTCAGCAAACTCAGCTGCGGAGGTATGAACTCCCAGAGGGTCCCACAGCTTGAGGGTGACTGATGGATCCTTCTAAGCAAAGCAAGTCGTTAAAAACAGAACAAGAACAAAGCGTTCCTGTACTTTCGACTAGTTTGCTCCACTAACAGTCTTGCTTGGGCATGTGAATCTTTTAAATCTGTGTCAGTTCAACAGCGATATTCTAAAAAAAGTCACTCATCCATCATAGGGATTTGATCATTGTGATCTGCACTGTTTAATAAAAGTAGCCGCTAGTTCAAGCACTTGAAATGCAGCTAATGTGAATTGATATGTGCTGTACACCGGAATTTCAAAGTCTTGGGACACACAAAAACAAACATGAAATAAGTCACAATTACATGTTAAATATTGATTACATGTTAAAATAATATTTTGGAAATATATTATTGGAATTATTTTATCTGTTTCTCTTTATTTTAAAAAATATGACTACTAGAAAATTTAAAATGACCTATGTAGCTGTCCATTAAGGCTCACATTACGTATTCCCATTGAACAGCACTGGTCTAGGGGGTTGGATGGTGAAATGGGACATTATTCCACAGGCTAAGACAACAAATCTTTAGAAATTACCTTTGCTTTGCTTAATTTTTCAGTTGACTTTAATACAGAACTCCTAAATAAAAGATAATATTCCATGTATGTTTTTTTTTAGGTATAAATGTATTTTTATTAGCAATGAGTCTCTTTATTAATTACAATAGGCAAATAATTTTAGCAATTAAAACAACAGCTTGAAATTCAAAATCACAAGCATCTTGTTTGGGGGTTTTAATTTTTAATATTAAAAATAATTGTAATATTTTGAGTAACTAATAAAAAAATTAAAAATTGTAAATAATGATATATTTGGTCTCCCTACCCTCAGAAGAATATTGAGAGTCTATTTAAATTAGATTTCAAAATTACTTAAACTCAAAGGTCATGTTTAAGTGGAGAACAAGTCAATGTTGTGAATCTGGCTAATACAGTCATTACTTTGAAAAGAAATAAAATACTATAATATTTGGTAGGAATTGGTTAAAAGTTGCATTGTTACTCTTAATACAGCAGGAAAGTTCTTGTTGTTTGAATTAAGCAACTTGGTAAATAAATATTCTAACATTTAACTTAAGCGACAAAGTATTGCCTAAATATGCTCTAGTGCCCAGCATCTTACAATATTCAGATTCTCTCAGGGCGTGTTGAAATCATAAGACATTTTTACCTTTGAGCACATAACAGCTAATCATCTATAACAAACAATACTAGATCAAAGGCAAAAAACACACATTTTTCTTCCCTAGCAAGTTCTGGAGTTTAAAATTTCAATAGCAACTTTAAAGCATGCTTTCATAACAAGCAGTATATTACAAATAGCAGAAAGCATTATAAACAATAGCTTTATATTCTGTTTACTTAAAATCATTCCATTTACACTTAAGATAAACTGCTTAGTGTTTAGACATGAAATACTCTCACTCAAGGATAACATTATTACTTGATAAATGCATAGGGATACCACTATTTCTTAATCAGAAAGCTAAAAAATACGTGCATTGAGAAATGATGTTTGCCGAGGTTCTCGCTATCTCTGCTTCTTCATTCTAAAAGCAACACATGTGAGGCTGACACCGAGCAAAGATTTTGCAAAGTAAAAGCTACGTGGTTTTTCCCTAGGTCTTGTTTTGTTTGGGGTTTGGGGCCCAACTTTGGATGTTGAGGCATCAGGTAAGAGGCTGTAAAAACATCCATCCTACCCACACTCGGTATATAGACCTACACCTACTAATATACAGACCACAGCTGTAACTCAAGTTAAGCCACCAGCTAAGAATAAAAGCACCAGAAACAAACCAACTGAAACCTAAAGCAAACAACATGCTTATCACATAATAACTATTGAATAATGCAAATATTAACAAAGCAAACCAAGCAGGGGGCCTTCGTCTCAGGAAGAAGAAAAGCCAGCAAATAGAAGCAGTGATTGGGAAATAAGATCAGCTCTTCCTCCTCATTCATTACTGAGCAAAAGTGGATCAGGACTGACATCTGCTGGCCTTGTTAATGGGATATACCCATTGAAACAAGGGTCTTGGAGAACAAAACGTTCTGGTGGGCTGATACTGCATCACTGGGTTTGGGGAGGAGGCCAGGACTTGGCAAAAGGCTTTCTGGTAAGCTGTTTGCAAAGCAGCCAATCAGCAGCCACTCCGGGAGCAAAGAGTAGCTTTGGGTTCCCTCTTGTTGATACCTCACTTTCACAACCAAGAATGTTTTCTAGTCACCCCAGGCAGGGACAGAATATGAAGTAGGTGCCTTTCTAGTTAGAACGACCTACATTCCAAGAAGTGTGGTCAACTGGATGTTCAATCAGTATAATGGACAATTCCAAGGATTGGCCAAAAGGCTCACCAAAGAAAAAATGACTCTAAAGTGTTAAATGTATGTCCAAATATAGATAAGCTTAGTAGCTTTCAGCAGTACCTCAATAGGGTATCACCTTCCTGAATGTTCAGAGTCAATGTTCCAAGACTATTTGACTTTTGCCAGTGGCTCTCCCACCCCTGCCATTTCCCAGCTGAAATCTCTTTCACCATACAGACGTTGGATTCTTGAGATTTTTGTCCTCATGAGGCTTTGCTTCAATCTCTGGGATCCAGTTTTCTATCATTATGTAAGACAAGTTCCCTACTGGTTTGGAGGCTATGAGAAGCCTGGGACTCAAGTCATCTTTGTGACACTTGGCACAAATCCTATTACATTGTCACCTGACAATATTTAGTGACTTCTTTTGAAAGTTCAGTATTCTATATTCCCCCATGTTCCTTTTATAAATGCAACTTCTATCTGGTAGGTCTGAATAGAACTTAGCAGTCTAGTGTTTAATCAGCAATACTAGTTTTAATTGGAAATAAATTATTTGGTCCTAATCGTGGTGCTCACCATCATATCATCATTTCAATCTTATCTCTTAGAGGAGATGCTGCCCTAGGGTTTGTGATAGCAGAGACAGGTCATGGGCTAAAGAAATTCTTCTCCAGAACAATCCCTAATATGCTTCATCTCAACAATAAAAGTGAGACTGGTGGGCCAGACAACTTTTCTGCACATTCCTTGGTTATCTGAATTCCAAAGTGCCTATGATTGCTGTCCTTCTCAGTTAAGTTTGTGTGTTCCTCTTGGTGTACGTGCTCATGTGTCTGTCTCTAGATACACAGACACACTACATCACACACACACACACACACACACACACACACACAAACTTTTTTTTTTTTTTAACAAGGCATATGGAATAAATGAAATCTGGAAAACTTTCCCTAGAGAAAGAAATGGGGGAGAGCCTGAAACCTTGACTGCTAGAGCATGAAAGAGGCATACTGATCACACACTATCTTTAAAAACACTTGCAAAAATCATACGGTCTAGATGAAGCTGAATCAAATTGATCAGGCAAATCTGAATCAAATTGCCACCTCAAACTACATTTGGTGAATCAGAGGCAAACTACTGTGTATAAATCATTAGCTTTAAGGAGAAAATCATTAGCATATGTCAAAAAGTGTACAAATCCCATTTTCTCTTTTCACCCTCTTTGAGCTTCTGTATTCTACTCCCAGTTAATGCTAAAGAAAAGTGAAATAGTTTTTACTTTTATTAAATACAGTTGGAGTAAAGGCCCTTTCCCCCTAATTCTGAGGAAGTTGTTCTGAATATGTGTTTCTTTTAGTTTACTGTTATGGAATTAATAGATTATATATATTTAAAATATTCTTAATATCCTGATTAAGTCTCCTAAAAATTTAAACCATAAAGGAAAATATAGGACTGAAATTATTGGTGGTATCATCTTAATATTTATAACTACTTTCAATAACTTACATTAGATGGAAATAGTCTAATTTACATTGTGAAAAAAAAATTGAAGGGGGTAATAAAAATGATCCTGCTCAAACACTTTACAAAGCATTTTGCTTTTTATATACCATGGTAACCTAATAAAGACACTGTCACTTGGCAGATGGCATGGCACATTAGCCTTGAAATGAAATACTAGATGCCAAAACTATTAACTCCAATGTGCTCAGAAATTCAAAAACAATTTTTGGTCCTCCCTCCCTCCCTCCTTTCCTTCCTTCCTTCCATCCTTTCTTCCTTTCCTCCTTCCTGCCTTCCAATGTGTTTCTTCTCCCTCATCTCACAATCCAATAAAAATTAGTCAACTTGCACAAAACTGTCTTCCTACACAAAGGCCTTTTATGAACACCAGCAGGTATTTGAATATTGAATCTGGACAAGAGCACCTTGGCTAACAGTTTCTGTCTTATTTAAACCATTTCAGCTAACACAGACAATCTACTTCTGCATTGTTTGAGCAGGATATTTCTTTTGTCTTGTTCTTGCACCAGCTTCCCAGCCCCTCTGCAAATATATATTCTGTAGAATCAGCCAGCTGCGCATCCTGAAACCTAAGCATACGTGACTATGAAACAATACAGAAGGGGTATGGCTCTCCAGGCCGAGGTGAGCCCTGTTCAAAACACATCTTGTCTCTTTAAGAGATGATAGATTTTTTTTCAAAGTCTCTGCAGGCAATGCAACTCACCCATGCCAGGTGGCAATGCTCCCAGATCCCTGTTTTAGGGTATAATAGAAAATGTGGGATACTGGGATACTCTTTTCCCTAAAGTACCCCCTCCCCCGCTTTTATTTTTGGGTGGCCAACATCCTTACTTTGTAATTTTTGAACTCTTAATTCTAAATCTAAGTTATGCTGGAAAAGAAGGGCAGATTCTTTCTCCTCTCCCAGATTCTTCCCTCTTTTCTCCTCCTCTTCCTGATCTTCTCTTCCCCTCTCCACTCTCTAATCTCCTTTCTCATCTCTCTTTCTTTATTCCTAAAGATCTCATTGAACACGTAACTTTTTAACCTCATCTGTTTCAGGACAAATAAACAGAGACAGGATAATCTATGTCATAGCTTTCCTTCCTAAAATCATACAGAATGAAAGGAGACTGTCTTTTAGAGAGGAAAAGGATTAAACCTCTTTGCCTCGTATTAGCCGACTGTCCTTTAAAATATTGTCATGTGATTTCAGTGCCACTTAAAATGTCTACAAAGGCAAATCTTTATCTGTCAAAGGGATGTCATCATTTGCATTCTCAGAGAGAAATACGTTGAACCAAGAGTTCCAAAACAGGTTCCCATGAAACATTTTCAAGGCCAGAAGCCTCCTAGGGTAAATGGAATTCCACATGGAGAACTTCCAAACACATCCACCAAGCACAAGAACCTCGTTGGATAAAATTCTTTAATTGTCAAAGCTACATTTCAGAATATCCTTTATGAAAGGTGAAGTTTAGAAAATCTGAAAAATAATCTTCAGTAATATGTACTGGCCTTCCCTTCCACCTCTCATTTTTACTGTCTTCCTTGTGCCATTAGAGGAATATCCCCATAGCCAGAAAATAGGCAGAAAACACTCTTGTGGTGAGGTGTGACTACCTAATCCTGAAACTCTATTGTGCTTATTGTTGTTTTTAGGTATTAACAGCCCCTGCCTGCCTCAGAAGAACTACAAGCAGAAGCATAAATAAGTATGTGTCCTGGTCCAAGGATTTTTTCACAGAGTAAATACCAAATACTAGGTGCTATTCTATGCACTTGGGAGTCAGTGATGAAAAAGATAGGTCTAGATAAAGGCCAAACCTCAAAAAATTTTGATGGATAAGAACCACAACCACATGCATATGCATATATGAAACAAACTAGTCTATACCCTACTTTTTCAAAATACTCTCTCCTACCAATTTGCCATTTTGTTTGCAAGTTTTCATCGTGAAACTGATTTAGTTTGATTCCCCATCTTTACTTGGAGAGTTTCTCCCCTTTATGAGTTCTGATCAGGGGCAGAATCTGTTATAAACTAAAAATGTACACTTGTTTTCCCTGTTCTTTGCACAAAAAGAGAGTAGGTGTGTGATCTTAGCTCAATCAGTGGTCTCTGTGCTTAATTTGGGAACTGGGGAGTTAAAAAAAAAACTAGGACCATGGAGAACCCATTCTGGCTGTGGATGGTGTGACAGTAGCTAGGACATTGCCCCTTCAAGGGTAGCAATGTAATGACAGCATCCTGTCTTGGTGCTGAAGTCACTGGTGGTGCAAGATTTAAGGTTCAGGCTCCAGTAGAATATGGTGTCCTCTTCATCTGTCATTTGGCATGATTTTACCTGTTGTTCTAGTTTAGGAAAGACTGCATAGTTTTCATCCATTTTCCTTCCCTTTGAGGCATATGATTGAACTCTATCTTTTCATCTCTTTCTGAATTAGATATGACCATGTTACTGAGTTCTCGCTAATAGGTAGGGAGTCCAAAGAAAAATATACTACTTCCAAGTGTAATCTGTGAAGATCTTCTACCAGATCCTTCAGAATCTCTTTCCCTCCCTCTGTTAGCTAGTGGATTATGCCCAGTACAACCTGAAAATCACGTGTTGAATATGGCATAGCTTTCATCAGCTTGGGTCTCTGACGGCTGCAGGGAGCAGAGCCTTTTCACTAATTAGATTTTATCAAATGAGAAATAAACTTCTATGATACTATGCCATTAAGATTTCAGCGTTTATCTTTATAATAGCAAAAATTTTCCCTAACTCTAGCTGAATTATTGCTATAACAAAAGCCTAAAATGGGTAGCATGGCCAAGCCACAAGGCTTGAAATAGCAAGGAAACTGACTTTGGAGACTGGAAAGATGAAGATCTATGTTAGGCAGTGGAGAAAATTTTGATAGTACTGCCTCTCGATAAAACAGGTTGAATGCGTGCTTTTCTTTAGCTCTAGGGGAAAGGGTTGGGAAACAGAATGTTAGTAGCAATTTGCAAAAAAAAAAAAAAAAAAAAAAAAAGTAGATGGACTCAGGCAAGAATTGGCTTGTTTTCAAGCAAAAGTAAAACCAAGTGTCAGAAACCAGAGGTGTTGAAAAGTTGGAAAAATTGACTATGTCTAAAACTCAAACACTAAGAAATATGATTGAATAAGTCTCAACTTTGCAGCTAAGATCAAATCAAGAGTGAGTTCTCCCTGTCTGGCCTGGATGGCCTCAAGAAAATCAATGAAGAGTGTGGCATGAGGACTAGGAAGGAAATGTATACATCAGGCCTGAGAATAATGACTAGGAAAGAAGCTGTTTGTAAGCAAGTAATTGAGAAGTCTGCCTTTGAAGGAATGGTACAGCCAAAGAAATTATAAGCTTGAACTAAAACAAGTCTTTGAGTACTAAAATAAGCTTCAGCCCCCAAGTTTATCAGCAGTAGATGGGCTTTGAAAACATTGCAGCTCCCAAGGTAGCCATACCTTCTTCCACCCACAGTAGAAGTAGCCAAGGAGGTAAAGGACCATGAAGCTTCTAGATGGTGGAGCCAGGAGCCATGAAGAATCATGGATTTTTCTCTCATGAAACAGATCTACATTCTATTCCAGAACTTTCCATACTCTCAAGGAAAGGCTTTCTCAAACCTGTCCAATAAGATTTGACATACCAGTGAGTGCTGTGTGTCATTACAACTAAATGTGTATCACTTTCACACCACAGTAAAGTTGAAGAATCATTAAATTAAATCATAGATGGAACACAGTCTATATATCTCTAGTCTACTCTCAGAATGTTGAGACTCAAGCTAGTAATGGAAGTCACAAGATGAAAAGGTGGACTCTCTCACCAGCCTCACTTCCTTAGCAATTGCATGGACCAAAGCCTCACTCCTTTCCCCTAAATACCAATTTAACAGTGAGAGAGAAATAGATACAGGGATCTCAAAGTACATAGGTCCATGTACATGGTATACCAGGGGAATAGTGATTGCAGCTGCTGCGTTATCTTATTCCTGCCCATTTTTCAATTCTGTTTCTGTGGCCTGGAGGGCCTCCAGGCAATCCTGTGAGCTCACAATTATCCTATCAACTTATTTTCTGTTTCTTACTCAGAATTGGTTTGTCTTGCTTATAACAAAAACCTTTGCTTGATGCTTTAGTTATAAAAGTTAAGTGAAATTGTTTCCTTAACATGATGTCTGACACCTGAGTACAATACAAATATTAAGTTTTCTTTTGATTTAATTGGAACGGCCAGTTCTAAACTACCGCATGAGTCAATAAGATAATCTTTAAGAGAATCAAATATTATCTCCATGCAAATAAAATTGTCTCTAATTAACTAGCTTTTTGTTTAGCATTGCCTTGAGGAGAATATTATAAGTTATTGGTAAATTGTGTTAGACAAAGGTAAAGTTTGAACTCAGAAGGGATGAGCACAAAAGGAGTTTGGAGAGAAGCAATCTCTACTTAATTTTCCCCAAGAGTAACATCAATTATGAATAATATACAAAAATCTAGGCACTGTGGAATAAAAGTTCAGACTTTTCAAGATGGGAAAGAACCATGGATTTTCTCTCATGAAATAGATAATTTAGAGCACAACTTGATACCCAGGGACCACACTAGTATGTAGAACATTTCCAAAAGAGAAGGCCTTTGGTGTAAGTTTGTCTGCATAGGTAAATATTAATGCACAAATTATTTACCTATGTGTCCTGTAAAGCCTAACATTCAGTTAGTTTCACTCTTGGTTGCAAGGGAGAGTCAATTACATTATTTCCTATAGTGAAGTTTTATTATCAAGATGCAGATGGCAATAGAAGAGATGGAATTCTCCAGAAATCCAATGCATGTGCCATGGTAGCCAGGTCATATGAATATGGAATGGGAAGATCATTCACAGTCTAAGTTTAGCTCTAAGGGCCTCTAAAATCTGAATCTGTATATTTTCATTCTCATTCTAAACCAAATATTCAACTACTTTTATCTTTTTTTTTTGCTGTCAAATATTACTGATTCTTTTCATATTCCTTTGCTCAAATTTCTATTATCCTTAGTGTGTGACCTTCTTCCTCATGATCCAGTATGGTGCCTAGGGCTCCAGTTATCACAACCAAGTATCAGTGACCATGATAGATAAAGAAAAAAGTCCAATATCTTATGGGAAGATTGATTCCTGCATGCTACTACATAATGTTTCTGTTTATATTGCCTTGAATTTATTCATGGGAGACTGAGAAATCTAATCTTTATTTTGCATGGTCACATGTCCAACAAAAATTAGAAATTTTATTAGTGTGGAAGAAGAGTGAAATAGCTTTTGAGAGAAGATAAACAATTAGAATCTAAGAGGTGAATAGCAATTCCTAGAATAATGCTAATTTAAGAAATACTTACATAGCACTTATTAGTTTTAGACATCACTCCAAGTGTTTTATAAGTATTAGCTCAATTTTTATAACAACCATATGAAGTCAATTCTATATTATGCTCATTTTAGAGATGATAAAACCAAGGCAAAGGAAAGTTAAGCAATGTGCCTAACTTACATGGACAGTAAACCGCAAAATCTAGTTTAAATCTAGCCAGTCTGGCTCAAGTACTGCCACAAAAGTTGGGACTAATAGACAGGTGCTCTAAGTAGAAATGCTGGTGAATGTTTTACATATAGTTTGTGGTGGGGGCACTGTTGGAAAGCCCTCATTTGTAGTGTTTGGTGATATTTGCAATGTAAATACCTCCATCATAGATAAGTAATCTCAAGAACATTGATAATACAATATAACCCAATAACTAGAAAGTAATGAGGTGGGCTTTTGTTTGTTTGTTTGTTTATTTTTGGTGGTATTGGGCATTGAACCTAGGATGTTCTACCACTGAGTTGTACCCCAGTCCTTTTTATTTTGACACACGCTCTCAGTAAATTTGTAAGGCTGGCCTGAAATTTACAATCCTCCTGCCTCAGCCCCCCACCCCAAGTAGCTGGGATTACATGAGTGCAACATCATGCCTAGCTTTAAGGTTGTTTTTGAGTGTTTATTAGCTTGCTTTTTAATATAATTTATTTGCCAGTTAAAATAATTTAATTTTCAACAATGGCTATGTTCTATACTGGCTAACAACTTTCCTGAAGGGTTAGCAATCCATTCTTTGAGCAAGTGCAAGCCAGCTTTAGCATAGCACTGGGTGCTTCCTGCCTGGAGATATAGGAGAGTGGGATCAGGGGAGGGACCATAAACAATGAGCCAGAGGGCCTGGTGCTTGTTCAATAGTGGGAGATCCAGAGCCCCAATGTCTACCTACCCCAGGTGGAAGCAATATCCTACCCCAGGTGGCAGCAATGCCAGGTTCTTTCTTCAAAGGGGAGAGTTCTAGGGTTAAAGTGACAGGGTAATATTGTGTGTTAAAGTTTGACTGTAGTTTGTTCCCCAAGGCTCATGTGTTGAAAGCCTGGTCCTTTGTGTAGTAGTATAGAGGTGGTGGATCTTTAAGAGGATCTTCAATGGAAGGTAATTGGGTCTTTGTGGGTATTGCCCTTGGAAGGATGAGCATAGTGCTCAGGGGATCCCAGTTTGTTCCCATGAGGGTGGGTTGTTGCAAAAGACCTGGCCTGACCCCTGAATCTCTCTCTGGCTTTCCATCTTGCCATGTGATCTGTCCCTCTCACTTGTGTTCCGCCATGATGTTACCCAAGGTGTTCCTTGCCAGAACTGCTATGATGTTTAAACTGTCAGCTTCTAAAATTGTGAGCTAAATAAAACTCTTTTCTTTATAAGTTGTCTAGCCTCAGACATTTCATAACTGCAACAGAAAATGGACTAAGACACACTGAGGAAAGGGGGACACCAACACTAAGACAGCCACTAAAATACCCTGTCACTAACATGTTACTTTCCCACCTTTACTGAAAAAATGGGACAAAGAGTTAAGCAGCTTTCTCCTCCTCTACAACGGCATGGCTATAAGGGACGGTGACAGAAAGAAAAAAATTTACACCCCAAGAAGTGGAGTAAATACAGAATGGCACCTGAATATAGGTAATATCTTTAAGGTGACAAGGGAAAGTATTAAGAACACTTAAAAGAGACAGATGATTAAGAAAAACAATCAATTAGAGATTTGGGATATGAAAAACTGACATCGAAGCAAAGCAATAAATGTTCAATATAATAATTTAGAAATACAGAGAACTTGGTGTTTCTCACCCAAATTTAAACACTAATAAACTTCTAATGTATATAACATATTTTATAGGAATGTGTTTTACGTTGTATAGTCAAAAAGAAAAGTTTCTAGAGTCCAGAGGAAGACATTAAGTCATTTTAAAGTTTAAAATTTAACCCCAGTGAGCCTCAGGGTCATACACAATTGCATATAAGAGGAAAGGAGGGGTAAGAGAAAAATAATACAAGTGAAGAAATGATTTACAGTAGAGGGGGTAGAGAGAGAAAAGTGGAGGGGAGGGGAAGGGGGATAGTAGAGAATAGGATAAACAGCAGAATACATCAGTCACTAGAATGGCAATATGTAAATCAATGGAAGTGTAACTGATGTGATACAGCAATCGGTATATGGGGTAAAAATGGGAGTTCATAACCCACTTGAATCAAATTGTGAAATATGATATATTAAGAACTTTGTAATGTTTTGAACGACCAACAATAAATTAAAAAAACAATAAAAAAAATAAAATTTAACCCTGTGCCAAAATATCATGTTACATGGAATGATCATAAGTTACATAAAAAGATCCTTGAGTGTCCCTCTAAATATCTACCATTCCCACCTTGAATGTCTTTTCCAAATGAACAAGCAAATTTTGCACTGTGATAAATGAAGTCTGAATTTCACTTCATATGGATCTATTTTTTAATATTTTTCCCCATTGAAGTCCATGTTTCAGTTATCTGATTCCTACTGTTGAGTTTTGTTATGTTTTGCATTCAACTGACTTGCATTTTAAATCTTTTTTTTTTTTTTAAAGGGCCTATATTATTAATTCCTAGACCAGAGTAAACCAGTGTCAATAGGTAGAAGAGGTGAGAGCTCTAAGAAGAACTGGAGTTCATCAAAAGCAGATTACCTTTGTCACTGGTTTTTCTCCTAGAAATGAAAGGGAGAAGAAAAGCTGCTTTAAAATCAGCCTTGCACTGGATGTTACAGTGGAACAGAGTCAAGAGGGACTCGGAAAATAAAAAAGGTTGAGAGTTACGAAGAGAGAGAGGGTGTTCCTAAGTCCTTGGTACTCCTGCTCTCCTCTACCATCTGTTCTCATTAGGCCACTATTTTGACATGGCGCTGCCTCCACTTTCCTGTGCTCTCTTCTGTTCCCGGGGGACCTCAAGGACTTGGCTCAGTTATTCAGACCCATGCCACAGATACACACAAAAAATGATGAATTTAAAATTCAGACTCATCAGTTTCTTTCTCATTTCTGTTGATATAAGGTATATCAAATTTAAAGATAAATATTCTCTGGAATTAATCTTTTGCCAAGAGTTCTGTTATTCTTCGACACCTTGAACTTGTCAGCATTTTTTTTCTTGAATATGTCATTTTTACTGGACCTATAACTGATGCTTAAAAACGTCAATCAGTGATAAGTAAAAAGTCGTGAATTATCATTACTGTAGATTTCTATTTCCATTTTTATATTTTTGTAACAGTACGCAAAAAATATTAAGATGCTATTTCATTGAGAAATATTCTAAATATCCCTGGCCTTCAAATACTTCTTGCAAGGTCATAGTAAATAAAGACAAAAAAAAACAGTGTTAGTGAACATATATTACTGGATGTTAGCAATTTGGGTTAATATTTTTGGATGCTGATGCTTTGGCTGACATCATGTTAGTCTCCACATTGCTTTGGTAATAATGATTGACATCCATATTTATGACCCATACAGTGTATGGCTTTATCTATTGAAGAAGTCTTAGTAGAATTCAAATAAAGCTCCTCATTCTGGGGAGTGGAGTCAGATTGGCCAGAGTTTTAACAAATTCTCATTCCACTTTCCTCCTGGCTCAGAAAATAATTGGCTTTCAGAGCAAATGACCCCAATATGGGGGCACCTGGCCATCTTAAGATTCTAGAAAGAGAAAAGTGTTGTGGCAGGAAAGAACCCAACTCTTATTAGTAAATTAGAGAGCTACTAAGAATATCCATGAATTATAGAAGAACACCGGGGCTCAAATTCTATTCTTTCTTGTGGTTTTAGTTTCTGTTGGGGGGGCTTTCCCTGATGTTCCTAGACTGGGTAAAGTAGCAAGCCTCCAGGATGATCCAAATAAACATGGTATTTATATCTGAGGCCTCCTACATTGTATCAGGGTTTATTTGGAACCAATAAAATACAGCAGAAGTGATAAGAAAACACTTCTGATAGGTTTTAAAAGCACTGTGTCCCACCTCCCTTGGATTGCATGCTGAGGGACAGAGAGGGGACGGCTGCCATGTTGTGAGTAGCCCAAAGGAGGGGCCCATGTGGTGAAGAACTGAGGCCAGCAGCCTCCTGAGTGACCTTACCTGGGAGAGGATCCTTCAGCCCCAGCCCAGCCTTCAGATGACTACAGCCCCGGCTGATATCTTGACAGCAATCTCATGAGTAACTGTGAACAAATACTACCCATATACACTCTTGACCCTCAGAATCTACATGAAATAGTAAGTATTTGTTGCTTTAAGATTGCCAAATATGGGTTAATTTGTTACTTAGCCATAGATATAACTTATATGTGGTCATAGGTTGTCTATATGTTCCCACACAATTTACCATTCTAGATTACAATCACTTATTCACATTTCTGATTCCATTGAAACAGTTATGCTTTGAGGAAAGAAATCAAGTTGATGGTTATATTCTCAGTAACTAGAATAGTGCTTGGTATACAGTAAGGACTGAGGAAATGTCATTGAATGAATGAATAAGGTAAGATGAATTAATGGACATGGGTCAGACTATGAAACTTGACAACTGAGAAATGAGTTTGCAGAGCTCAAAATGGATTTTCACTGAAAGTGAGAAATGCAAAATTAAGGTCCATTCTTCTGCTGCTGTTTTTGCTATTTCTGGCCTCCCTACTCTCGTCTCCAATATGCCAAAATGGAAAGGAAGAGCAGCTTTAATTCCTCAGAGATGGAGACTCAATTCGTGGAGACACTTCCCTGAGGAAATTGCTGAGGATGGACTGTGGGTAGATAATTAAACTAGTGAGAGGGACAAAGTGAAAGTAGAGGTGAGGATTCAGGGCTTTTAGAGTTTTTATTTAGGGACTTTAAAAAAATGTTTGCTCAGAAGAGGCTAAAAGTTCAGTTGCTGCTCTAAGTGGCATGGTATCTGATTTCAAAAGTCCCAGGACAGGTGCCTCCACTTCAGAGCTCAGCCCTGCCCTCTCAGAGGAGATCCACATTGCCCATGACCTGCCCTCCTACCTCTCAAGCTGGTGACTGCCATCTCTGTCAGACAACCCACCAATGGCTTTCAAAGGATCACTGAATGACTTGGTCTGCTGCCTTCATCATGGTGTGTCTGCTCAAAACCTGTGGATGAAGCCTAAATGGAATTCACTAAGACCAAAAAGTCTTTAGATCTCCCAAATTAAGTCTCCAGTGGATTGGGTGATCATGGAGGACACACTTTGGGTGGGTGGTGCCTTCCCAGGTAGCCTGGAAGCCCACAGTATCTGGGGGATACTCTAGAGCACATTTAAATGACATTTACTTTATCTGTTTACATGCTCAAGAAGAAGGAGTGAAGGGAAAGCACGGTCCATCTTATTCTCTTTTCTTGTTAAGAACTTTTGGGAGGAAGTACATAGTTAAGAACTTTTGGGAGGAAGTACATAGTACATAGTATAGTAAACAGGACCTTGAGAGTGGAACAGGATAGTGTGATTTCAAATCCCTCATCTGTTATTTCTAATTGTTTAACCACAGAGTACTTAGCTTTTCTGAGTCTCAGGTTTTTTCAATCTGTAAGAGAAGACACTAGTAATTAGCCCCTAGCACTCTCTGAAAACATGTCAGCTGAATCTGAATGGGGTTCTTAAGGCCCAAGGAAATAAAGAATCTGCAAGTAGAATGTGGGAATGCTTGATTAAATTTAAAGTCTAGGGCTGGGGATGTGGCTCGGCGG
This sequence comes from Spermophilus citellus, assembly GCF_964194105.1. Lineage (NCBI taxonomy): Eukaryota > Metazoa > Chordata > Mammalia > Rodentia > Sciuridae > Spermophilus > Spermophilus citellus. The sequence goes on along the minus strand of NC_138183.1, from coordinate 56,985,799 downwards.
TAGCGCGCTCGCCTGGTATGCGTGTGGCCCGGGTTCGATCCTCAGCACCACATACCAACAAAGATGTTGTGTCCGCCGAGAACTAAAAAATAAATATTAAAAATTCTCTCTCTCTCTCTCCTCTCTCACTCTCTCTTTAAAAAAAAAAATTAAAGTCTACAGGGGGGGGAAAAAGATAAAATAAATCATAGTCTTCTTACGACCTTGGGATGTTGTGCTATTTCTAAAGGTAATTTAATATCATTGCAGGATACATAAAAACAGCATGACCTAAGAGCCACAAAGTGTACTTCCATGGACTACGTCAAGTTCAGTCTTTTGTTTCTACATTTGTGGAAGAATATTTAGTGAAGCTAAGCATATAATGAAAAAAAGCCACTAAAACAGAGATAACACTGCAAATAACTTGCCAAAGGTTAGTAGGCTTGCAGATAAATCCTATATAGCTCATGAGTTTGAACATCCACAATTTCCACCTGTATAGAATTACTGAAGTGTTCACCTATGTCTTCTATATTCAGGTTTCATGATATTTAGTAATAACTCTAAAAATGAAGATGTTGAACATCATTGGATACTAAAAGACCATTTGCCTTTTACCTCCACCTACCCCATCCCACAAATTCACTTAATAATTTGTGAAGGTTCGGGATTTCAGATGGGGAAGGAAGCGGTACAGTCCCATCCCCCACAAGGGACACTCCACTAAGGCAATCAGCGGCCACCATCTTGGAGAGCTGAAGTATCCACCGCCACTCTCCGACAGATTACAACAACAAAACAGGTGTGTGTCACGCAGCTCAGCCCCCACACATAGGGGGATTTTGCATAAAATCTCTCCTAGACATTCCTGGGGAGAGAGTTTCAGAGTGAGCCTGCATAAAGACTAAGGGGAAACTAGAGGCACCTGACCTTCAACCCCCCCTCCCATCAGCAGCCAAAATAAAACCTGTCTAGCCAGCGCTGGGGGAGGGGCAAGCAGAAAAAATCAAAACCATAGAGTGCCGGGGATCCCAAAAGCCAACTGTGTGACCCCGGAGATCCAGGCTGTCTGATTTGCGCGGCCTGCCCCGCGGCTACAGAAGGCATGGCGCTGCAGAGAAGGGATTAACCAGCAAGCAGGGAGATAAGTGGCTGTGACACAGTGGAATCCCGCCAGCCAAGCCCGCACTGACCCCCGGGCTGAGTACGGGATTTCAGACGGGGAAGGAAGCGGTACAGTTCTATCCCCCACAAGGGAAACAAAACAATAGAGTGCCGGGGTTCCCAATAGCCACCCTCCACACCCAACAAACGGCAGGCCCAGAGTACAGTTTGAACTGCCGAGAACCATCACTCAGGGGAAATCTGGTCTAGCAGGAGAAACCAAGACTAGCAGGAGAAACCAGGGGACTAGAGGCAAGGCCCTCGCGACTGGGCAGCTGTAAACTGCAGGCCCGCCGGCGACAGTTCACCCACTGCCCGCGTAACTGGGCGGTAGGAGAACGCCCGCCCGCTGGCGACTGATCACCTGCCCGCGGCCTGTGATACTGGGCGGCTGGAGACCGCCCGCCTGCCGCGACTGGGAGCTGAAACCAAACAGAGACAGTCCAGTCACACCCCCCCATTAGGACACCCCGGCAAGGAGACGGAGGCCCGTCATAGCAGAGTAGTGTTGTCACTGGAGCTCGGACGTCAGAATTCCTTCCCAGCGGAATCCACGTTAGCAGGCATAGTTTAACAACACAAAGGAGAGACATCAGAGTAATACAGAAACAAAACAAATCTATAGAAGAGAGCAGAAACACGACAATCAAATAGAGCTGGAAAGTAACGTGGACACACCAGAACATGAGAAAACAAGGGAAAAAAGGATTACAAACAATGCAAGACAACTCAATTCTACAGGAGGACATAGAAACATCAGAAACAAGGATAGGGAAAGAACTCAAGGCATACCTAACTCGAATGGAAAGGAATATTAGAGAAGACATGAGACAGCAAGTCCAAGAAATAAAAGTATATTTTGAAAATGAATTAAACAAACAAATTCAAATGGCAAAGAACGAGCTCTACCAGGAGACAGAGATCTTAAAAAAATCAAACAATAATCCTAGAATTGCAGGAAACTATAAACCAAATTAAAAACTCAAACGAGAATATTACGAATAGACTTGATCAAGTAGAAGTCAGAACATCAGATAATGAAGACAAGGTTTATCAACTTGAAAAGAATATAGTCAACACAGAAAAGATGCTTAAATCCCATGAGCAATCTATTCAAGAGATATGGGATGTCATAAAAAAACCAAATTTGAGAGTCATAGGGATAGAAGAAGGCACAGAGATTCAAACCAAAGGAATGGACAGCATATTAAATGAAATAATTCTAGAAAACTTCCCAGAGATGAAAGATGGAATGTATTGACAAATCCTGGAAGCCTACAGGACCCCAAACATTCAAAATCATAATAGACCAACTCCAAGACATATAATTATGAAGATAGCCAATGTACAGAACAAGGAGAGAATACTAAAAGCTACGTGAGAAAAGAGGCAGATTACATTCAGGGGTAAACCAATTAGGTTAACGACCGATTTCTCATCACAGACTTTGAAAGCGAGAAGATCCTGGAACAATGTATTTCAAACGCTGAAAAATAATGGATTCCAACCAAGAATACTGTATCCAGCAGAATTGAGCTTCAAATTTGACAATGAAATTAAAATCTTTCACGATAAACAAAAGCTAAAAGAATTCGCAGCAAGAAAACCAGCTCTGCAAAGCATTTTGAACAAAACACTACAAGAAGAGGAACTGAAAAATAGTGCCCAAAACTAACAGCAGGAGGTATCTCAGTAAAGGGGGAGGAAAGTAACCAAAAAGTAAAACTAGCCAAACTAAAATAAATAAATAAAGAAGCATGACTGGAAGTACAAATCATATCTCAATTGTAGCCTTAAATGTTAATGGCCTAAACTCACCAATCAAGAGGCATAGGCTAGTAACCTGGATCAAAAAAAACAAATCCAACAATATGCTGCCTTCAGGAGACTCATATGATAGGAAAAGACATACACAGGCTGAAGGTAAAAGGTTGGGAAAAATCATACCACTCACATGGCCCTCGGAAGCAAGCAGGAGTGGCCATACTCATATCGAATAAAATCAACTTCAAACCTAAGTTAATCAAGAAGGATAAAGAAGGACACTATATACTGTTAAAAGGAACCATCCACCAACAAGACATAACAATCATCAATTTGTATGCACCAAACAATGGAGCTGCAACGTTCATAAAACAAACTCTCCTCAAGTTCAAGAGTCAAATAGACCACAACACAATAATTATGGGTGACTTCAACACACCGCTCTCACCATTAGACAGATCCTCTAGACAAAAACTGAATAAAGAAACTATAGAACTCAACAACACAATCAATAACCTAGACTTAACCGACATATATAGAATATATCAACCATCATCAAGTGGATACACGTTCTTCTCAGCAGCACATGGATCCTACTAAAAGATAGACCATATATTATGCCATAAGGCAACTCTTAGTAAATATAAAGGTGTGGAGATAATACCATGCACCATATCTGATCATAATGGAATGAAATTAGAAATCAGTGATAAAAGAAGGAAGGAAAAATCCTACATCACATGGAAAATGAACAATATGTTATTGAACGATCAATGGGTTATAGAAGACATAAAGGAGGAGATGAAAAAATTCTTAGAGTCAAATGATAATACAGACACAACATACCGGAATCTATGGGACACAATGAAAGCAGTTTTAAGAGGGAAATTCATTTCTTGGAGTTCTTACCTCAAAAAAAGAAAAAACCAACAAATAAATGAACTCACACTACACCTCAAAAACCTAGAAAAGGAAGAGCAAAACAACAGCAAATGTAGTAGAAGACAAGAAATAATTAAAATTAGAGCAGAAATCAACGAAATTGAAACAAAAGAAACCATTGAAAAAATTGATAAAACTAAAAGTTGGTTCTTTGAAAAAATAAATAAGATAGACAAGCCCTTAGCCATGCTAACGAAAAGAAGAAGAGAGAGAACTCAAATTACTAACATACGGGATGAAAAAGGCAATATCACAACAGACACTACAGAAATACAGAAGATAATTAGAAAGTATTTTGAAACCCTATATTCCAATAAAATAGAAGATAATGAAGATATCGATAAATTTCTTAAAGCATATGATCTGCCCAGATTGAGACAGGAAGACACACACAATTTAAACAGACCAATAACAAAGGAAGAAATAGAAGAAGCCATCAAAAGACTACCAACCAAGAAAAGCCCTGGACCGGATGGGTATACAGCGGAGTTCTACAAAACCTTCAAAGAAGAATTAATACCAATACTTTTCAAGCTATTTCAAGAAATAGAAAAAGAAGGAGCTCTTCCAAATTCATTCTATGAGGCCAACATCACTTTGATCCCAAAACCAGACAAAGATACTTCAAAGAAAGAAAACTACAGACCAATATCTCTAATGAACTTGGATGCAAAAATTCTCAATAAATTTCTGGCGAATCAAATACAAAAACATATCAGAAAACTTGTGCACCATGATCAAGTAGGATTCATTCCTGGGATGCAAGGCTGGTTCAATATACGGAAATCAATAAATGCTATTCACCACATCAATAGACTTAAAGACAAGAACCATATGATCATCTCGATGGATGCAGAAAAAGCATTTGACAAAGTTACAGCATCCCTTTATGTTCAAAACACTAGAAAAACTAGGGATAACAGGAACTTACCTCAACATTGTAAAAGCTATATATGCTAAGTCTCAGGCTAGCATCATCCTAAACGGAGAAAAACTGAAGGCATTCCCTCTAAAATCTGGAACAAGACAGGGATGCCCTCTATCACCACTTCTATTCAATTTAGTTCTCGAAGTACTAGCCAGAGCAATTAGACAGACAAAAGAAATTAAAGGCATAAAAATAGGAAAAGAAGAAATTAAATTATCGCTATTTGCGGATGACATGATAATGTACTTAACAGACCCAAAAGAGTCTACAAAGAAGCTGCTAGAGTTAATAAATGAATTCAGCAAAGTGGCAGGTTATAAAATCAACACGCATAAATCAAAGGCATTCCTGTATATCAGCAACAAAACCTCTGAAATGGAAATAAGGAAAACCACTCCATTCACAATATCCTCAAAGAAAATAAGATACTTGGGAATCAACCTAACAAAAGAGGTGAAAGATTTATACAATGAAAGCTACAGAACCCTAAAGAGAGAGATAGAAGAAGATCTCAGAAGATGGAAAAATGTACCCTGTTCATGGATAGGCCGAACTAACATCACCAAAATGGCGATATCACCCAAAGTTCTCTACAGGTTTAATGCGATGCCAATCAAAATCCCAATGGCATTTCTTGTAGAAATAGACAAAGCAATCATGAAATTCATATGGAAAAACAAAAGACCCAGAATAGCAAAAGCAATTCTAAGCAGGAAGTGTGAATCTGGAGGTATAGCGATACCAGAATTCAAACTGTACTACAAAGCAATAGTAACAAAAACAGCATGGTACTGGTACCAAAACAGGCAGGTGGACCAATGGTACAGAATAGAGGACACAGAGACTAATCCACAAAGTTACAACTATCTTATATTTGATAAAGGGGCTAAAAGCATGCAATGGAGGAAGGATAGCATCTTCAACAAATGGTGCTGGGAAAATTGGAAATCCATATGCAACAAAATGAAATTGAATCCCTTTCTCTCGCCATCCACAAAAATTAACTCAAAATGGATCAGGGAGCTAGATATCAAATCAGAGACACTGCGTCTGATAGAAGAAAAAGTTGGCTACGTTCTACATATTGTGGGGTCAGGCTCCAAATTCCTTAATAGGACACCCATAGCCCAAGAGTTAATAACAAGAATAAACAAATGGGACTTACTTAAACTAAAAACTTTTTTCTCAGCAAGAGAAACAATAAAAGAGGTAAATAGAGAGCCTACATCCTGGGAACAAATTTTTACCCCACACACCTCAGATAGAGCCCTAATATCCAGAATGTACAAAGAACTCAAAAAATCAAACAATAAGATAACAAATAACCCAATCAACAAATGGGCCAAGGACCTGAACAGACACTTCTCAGAGGAGGACATACAATCAATCAACAAGTACATGAAAAAATGCTCACCATCTCTAGCAATCAGAGAAATGCAAATCAAAACCACCCTAAGATACCATCTCACTCCAGTAAGATTGGCAGCCATTATGAAGTCAAACAACAATAAGTGTTGGCAGGGATGTGGGAAAAAGGGTACACTTGTTCATTGTTGGTGGGACTGCAAAATGGTGAGGCCAATTTGGAAAGCAGTATGGAGATTCCTGGGAAAGCTGGGAATGGATCCACCATTTGACCCAGCTATCGCACTTCTCGGAGTATTCCCTGAGGACCTTAAAAGAGCGCACTATAGGGATACGGCTGCATCAATGATTATAGCCACATAATTCACAATAGCTAGACTGTGGAACCAACCTAGATGCCCCTCAATGGATGAATGGATTAAAAAAATGTGGCATCTATACACAATGGAGTATTATGCAGCACTAAGAAATGACAAAATCATAGAATTTGCAGGGAAATGGATGGCATTAGAGCAGATTATGCTAAGCGAAGCTAGCCAAGCCCTAAAAAACAAATGCCAAATGTCTGCTTTGATATAAAGAGAGCAACTAAGAACAGAACAGGAAGGAAGAGCATGAGGAAAAGACTACAGTAAACAAAGACGAATGGGGGGAGAGAAACGGAGAGAGAAGGGAAAGCATAAGGAAATGGTAGGTGACCTTCAATGATACATAAAATTATAAGAGGTCATGAGGGGCAAGGGGAGGGAAAAAAAAGGGGAAAGAATTGAACAACAGCAGGGGAGGTAGAGAGGGAAGATGGGAGGGGAGGGGAGGGGAGGGGGGATAGTAGGGGATAGGAAAGGTAGTAGAATACAACAGTCACTAATATGACATTATGTAAAAATGTGAATATGTAACAGATGTGATTCTGCAATCTGTATTTGGGGTGAAAATGGGAGTTCAAAACACAATTTGAGTCAAATGTATGAAAGATGATATATCATGAGCTATGTAATGCTTTAAATAATCAATAAAAAAATTTTAAAAAAATTAAAAAAAATAATTTGTGAATTATTTTGAACAGATGGCCTTACTTTTTAGTGCCACTGCTTTCTTATCTATAACATGAGGTTAATAGTATCACCTATTTGGCAGGACAGTTAAGAGAATTAAATGAATTCGTTTATACAAAGCACTTTGAAGTGTGACTAACATATAGGACTCACTCAATAAATGATAATTGTTGTTGTAACAGTTATTATTAATTTTTAAGGGAAAATAGCTTTTATGTATGTGTTACAGAAGATTTTAAGCATGGTACAAAATATTTACAAGCATATAACTATGAGGTCTCCTTTGAGTCTGACACTCAGTGTAAAAATTTCTGTGGAGGCCTTCTCTCAAAAGTCTTGAATACCTCCTCATACACAATGCCATATAAGTCAAATCAAATGGCTTGGTTTTCTCTTGCTGGCTAATAATTTAGCAGCTTAAAACAAGGACACACACTTATTATCTCAGTTTCTGTGCCTCAGAAGTAGGAACACAGCTTAACTGGGTCCTTAGTTAAGGATTTCATAAGGCTGCAATCAAGTTGTCAGCCAGGTTGTATCTCATGTACATATTTGTTTGGGGAAGAATCTGCTTCCAACTCAATCAGGAGGTTGACAGATTGTTTTTCTTGCAGTTGAACAGAGGGCCCCCAGTTCTCTAGTTTATTGCAGGCTGTTGGCTTGAGACTGCCCTTAGCTCCTCAGAGGCCACCAGGGTGCCTTGCCACATAGGCTTATGCAACATAGCAAAGAAAATCACTGGTATCATTTTTTTTTGCTAGTAAACCAGAGTTGTATATGTGTATATCATGTGACTTATATGTTATAATATAACATAATCAGTATATGGCATTCCATCAATTTTACTGTATTCTGTTGAGTAGAAGCAAGTTATAAGTCCTACCCACATTCAAAGGGAGGCAGTTACACAAAGCATGAATGTGAGAAGGTCACCCCAAAGGCTGTCTATTGCTGTTACCAAGAGGAAAAGGCATTGCCCACTTTTTTTTTTAAGTTTCCCAATCCATTTTCTGTTTTAACCACAAAGGTTGGGCAAGATTTTATAGTCTATTAATTATAGTCATGAAGCATAGGGAAAGTGAAGAAAATTGAAAGAAATAGGTTTAAGAGAAAGCAAACAAAAAAATTACTTTTTCCATTTTAACTGTGGAAGTGGCGATGTCAGTGTCCAAAAATAACTCTTAAATCCTTTGAGTCCTGCCAAGATGGCTTTGGGGAAGGCAATCCAAGAGAGTAGTCATTCACTGCACAGACCTAATTCAGTCATCCTTGAATCTACTAGCTTGGAGTCTAATAGATGGAAACTGGCCACTAAACCATATGCAAATCTTCCTGCCTTGTAGATTAAAGGGAAATAACTCTAATTCCCTTAAAAATTACCAGGTTATCATCAAGACATCACCCAACTGTTCTCTATCCTGTCTAAGGAATGAACAGGAGAAAATGGGCTCAAATTTCAGTAAGAATAGACCTAGAGAAAAAATGTCTTAGTAGCAATGGCAACTAAGCAGTGAAAAAGGCTACAAAAGGAAGCTATGAAATATCTGTATGGTGAGTTTTCAAAAAAATAGACTAGGCACCTATCAAGAAAGTGGTCCAAACATAATGAAGTATTTATGCTGGAGGACCCTCCCCTATGTTCAGCTCATGGTAGTGCTTCAAAAATAAACTCCTTTAAATATATTGAAGTTAGTTTGTTGCCACAGATAACCAACTTGATAAAAGTATTTTTTAGACCCCATATCCGGGGACCACCTGTGTCAAATTAATTTGGGGTACTGTGGGGTTTTTTGAGGGGGGGGTACTAGGGATTGAACGCAGGGGATCTAGGCCACTGAGCCGCATCGTCAGCCCTTTTTGGAATTTTAGTTAAAGATAAGGACTCACTGAATTGCTTAGCACCTTGCCATTGCTAGAGGCTGGCTTTGAACTCATGATTCTCCTGTCTCAGCCTCTGGAGCTGCTGGGATTACAGGCATGTGCCACCGCACCCAGCTGGGGTATTGTTTAAAATGCTGATTCCTACTTCCAGCTATGGGTGTAATAGATATGAATTAATATCTCTTGAGGTAAGACCTAGGTTTTTTTTTTTTTTGCTTTTTTTTTAACAAGTCCTCCAAGAAATGTTTACATACTCATAGTTTGAGAACTACTGTAAAAGAAATATAATCCATATCAGAACTTGAATTCTTTTATTCAGATCTCCTTATCTCTATATCACCCTCAACCCTAAATTTCAAAGACATAAACTTTGCCTTCTCCTTTGAGCAGCCAAGAAAGCATCTCGAGGCCCCCCTGGCTTTTATCCCTAAATATAGTCAAGCAGCCAAACTTTATGGACATATACAATGGCTGCTGCCATACTGATTCCCTGGGGAAATTACATAATAGGTTTCTGGCACGTACCATCATTACTAGAATTACAAATGAACCCCCATTCCCATCTCTCTAGGAGTCCCATGTTTTGTGTAAAACCACAACAATATGTCTGCTGCTTAGACCCTGGGGTTAAAAGAGTAGAGGCAAGCTTGAAGAAGTGTGTGTGGTTTGCTGCTCTGAAAATTGGGGCACACCATGCTACACTGCAGTCTTCATCTGAATCCTGTGTCTCTGCATACTGTACTTAAATTTTTGCAGGACCCTATTAGGGTCCCCAGGAAAGCTCTCCTATGAAGTCCAAGAAATCTGAGAAAAATGTGGAGCTTACATGATGGACTAATTTCATTTCAATAAAATTCCCATATTACATTCAATGCGCCTGGCTTTATTAAGTTTTGTCATAAACGCTGGGAACACTTCCAAATTTAGGCTTGCACAATTATTTTTATTGGTGCGTTAACTAAAAATGGTATATGCATAAGTCAGAGTGTACATCTGACTTCATCTGGGAAGCCAAAATGAGCTTTAGGTTGATTTATAGTCATTTTACCCCCGTAAATGAGATACAGGAAATAGGGGCTGGAGTTTCCGATCACAGCATTTCTAAACCCTCCGCCGGTTCCATCCACAGCTCTGTCATGTATCTAATGAATTTAAATTCCAAATGTCTATCGGAAACCCACAAAGTCACCAAACAAAGAGGCTGGCTTACTTTCAGACCCAGAGCCATCCAAACTGGGCAAAAAAAAAAAAAAAAATAGAGGTTTGTTGCACTAAAGTGGAACTGGGGAGTTCTCGGTGCTTTGAAAGATTTTAATTGCTATGGAAAAAATCCTTTCAAAAAATTTCCCCCTCAACATGGGCCCCTTGGAAACTTTTCATAGGGGAACTGTAAAATATTTATACAACTAGCAGCACTGTTAAGAAAAAAAAAAAAAAAAAAGCAAGCAAGAAAGAAACATAGCACTGAATGAAAAGCAGACTTGACTTGAAGTAAGCCCTGCAGATCCAGGGAACCCCGAAAGGGGAGGTTACTGTGATTTCAAACCTTGGAAAACAGGATCAATCCCAACCAGCTTGGCCTGCAACAGGGCCAACTTCATGGATATGTGACCCCTGCCATCGCACAGAGCCCTGTACTTGAAAGGTCCTGCATTTGGTTTAATACACTGCTGTTGCCATGTTGGAAATTCTTCATTTTTGAACAAGAGCTCCCCCATTTTCCTTTTGCATGGGACCCTGCTCATTATGTAGCTGAGCTGGCCCTGCTCACAGAACTTCCCCAGGACTTCTGTCCTCTGACATTTCATTGTGATTCAACCATCTCTTCTTTCTTGTTGGCCCTTCTTTCTTTCCTTCCTTCCTTCCCTGGAAGAATCTAACCACCAATCAGTCCTCTGACAGTCTCTTTCATCAGCATGTTTGCTAGTGCACATGCCACCTAGATGGCTTTATCATAGAAAACTAACACCTCACAATCAAAACCCTAGAAAACACAGCACTAAGTTTGCAAATAGACCAAAAAGTGTAGAATTTTGGAGAGAGAAGGAACCATGCCAATCTCATTTTACAGAGTAAATTTAGTCCTAGAGAGATGAAAGAAATTTGCCAAGGCTACTTCATTTATTAATATCAGGTAAGGGCCATTGTCTAACGTACACGCCGCTAGCCCACTCTATAGCATCTATAAAAAAGGGGTCATCCTGGTCGATTACAGTTCCCAACAGCCCCCAAACTCATATGAGAACTCTGGTTTAGTCTATTCTCAACACTTCAATCAACAATGGCATTATTAAAGAAAGGGCTGAAAAGATGATCACTTTCCCCACATCAACTCCCAAAATATTTTTTATTTCTTCTCACTCTGTATTTTTCACTGGTGAAGATAGGGGGTAGTAAAAATAACTGATGTCAGTCACATGGCTCTTCATGGCTCCATCCTACTCCTCAGTGCTGTTGACCTGGTTACCCTACAGAAGGGTGGAAAGAAGCCAAGGGCCCAGAAAACCCACAAAGTGGATAATTAACACCAGAGAAATCAAGATTTGGCTACACTATGGTAGGTAACGTACTAAGGGGCAGGATGAGACACAGTCCCAAAACTTCCTAACAGGGGAGAATGGTTATAGCATTACCACAATCTCGTCAATCAGAAGGGACCCTCTTGTCTCAAGACTGACTTAATTGCCATAATTCAATTAACATGCTTCCACTAATTATATAAGCTTTTAGATGACAGTTCAACAGCAGTACCACTGAGAATAAGCCAATTTTTTTTTCATTTTAACTTAGACTTAAGTTAATTATAAGTAAATTATATTGATTTCTTTTTCACATCCTGCCTTCAACTGTTTTGTTACAGAATACAACCATGTAATATAAAAACTCTCATCTTTGGCAAAAAAAAGAGAAAAGAAGCATTCATACCATGTGAAATAACAGTAACATTCATAAATATAAAGAAATGAGATGCTTCCTTCCTCCCTCCCTTCCCTTTTTTCTAAATGACAATTATTACCAAATGTTCAGTGAGATTAAAGAATACATCAAATGAAGATATCTATTTTCCAAATTCTGTGACCTAGAAAAGTGTCTGGCATATGTAAAGCATTCAATAAAGATTTATTACATAATTAAACAATTAACAATATTAGTTATTGGATAAAATGCTTTCAAGCTTGATAAAGGCTGGAGAGAGAGAGAAGCGGAAGAACTGAATTGCAAAGAGTGTATATGCTCTTTCACAAGGTAAAATGTACAATAATAAGAAGTCTTTCAAAAACTACCTGGAATTTGAGGCACTGAAGAGAAATTCATAGCATACATTATAAAAACAATAAATCAGATTAGCTCTTTCATTCAGGAAGATAAGAAGATGATGGGCTTTCAATATGAGTTATCTTATCTATGTACAAATGAGAGTTGACAAATGTAAATTATCCGCTAAAAACCAATGGACAGTGGATCCATCACAATTGGAAACATTTCAACAAAGCAAAGGATGCCCCAGGAGGATCCACCCAGTGCTAGTTTGCATAGCAGAGTAGATTTATGTTGATATACCCTTAGAGTTTACTCAATAAAAGTGCATATTTATTATGCCGAACCATACCTTAGTTTTTGTATATTTTTATGAATTTTGACACAGTACCCATCTGTAAGTAGGTCAAATTTTTAAATAGATATTTAGGATTCCAAAGATAATTTATCAGATATTTAGAATTGTTATATTTTCCCCCTTGAGGGATATTTGTTCCACTTTCTGCCTAGCATTGCATTTTACGTAGATCAGAACTTCTCTTCTGCATTTGCTATTTGATAAGGTCCCAGGAAATATGAAAAGAACCCCAAACTCATCATATTCCCAAATAAACAGACTGGTTTCTTCTCAGTTAGTGGGAAAAACAGACATTTTTAAACTTTAGTAGCCACCATGCTATGCAGTGTTAAAATGTCAAAGGACACCTTGTTCCATGCAGATAAGACTGATTCCTGCCTATCTTCAGGTCCCAGCCTAAGCATCACTCCCTCATAGAAACTGTCCTACCTTTGCCCAGATGTGATGAGGGAGATATAGAAAGGCTCAGGGAGCCAGGGCAAGATGAGGGACGAGGAGGTCAGGGGCAGGGCCAGAACAAAGGAGCATGGAGAGGGTCCTCTGATGAGGTCAACTTCCTGGTTGAACAAAGCACTTGTGGACATGAGCCGGGGCCTCAATCAGACAGCTACTTTTGTACTCTAGCTCCTAAGGGGATGTAGGGATCTAATAGAAAAACAAACAAACAAACAAACAAAAAACGGTTGCATAGATAGTGGGGGCACCAATCAATAATAGTGAGGAACGGGTGGACCCAGGAGGAGACAAGGAAAGGAGGAAATTCCAGAGACCACAAAAAGAACAGGCTGACATTCCGCCACCGGATTCCCAGCTCTGGGGCCCCTTCTCTTTGGAAAATTCTATTCTGCGCTTTTGCAATAAACTTGCTGTTTGCCTGCTATCTCTGCGTCCTGTTCTTTAATTCTTTGCTGAATGGAGACAATGAACCCAGCACCCCTAGATGGTAAGAGTTAGGCCTCTGGTTTTTGGCTACCTTTCCTTATAGAAAATTGAACCCTTGAAGTTCATTAATTATTAGCAGCCATTGGATGCTTATCCCAATAGGTCATAGTTTCCCTGTATGCTGATAGAGCTGTTTGCTCACTGCCGTGTTTCTGGTCTGGCACTTACAGTCTTCTATAAACGTTCCTATGGAGGAAGAGAAAGAAACAGAAACAGACTTCCTTCCAATTCTGCTAATTCTTGTATTAGATGGAAATTTTTCAATGGCATGTGATAAGCATTTAGCTTGAACAACATTACATTTAAGAAGGCTTAAAGGCCCGTGGGCTTATAAAGCCAAATCTTGGAAAGGGAGATCTAGAGACAAGATCTCCTCACTTTCCACTCATTACTCTCATGATGGATTGTAATTGGCTCAACATAGGTCACACACCCACATTTTGGACTAATCCCTTTTGCTAGAAGAATATGGTATTAACTTGGTCCAGAGACCCACTCTGTGGCCAAAAGAGGTGTGGAGCCCCATCAGCCATAACCTCAGGTTGGGCGGGGAAGTAGGAATTAGGATGTAGGAAGATAAGTGGGTAGGGTGTTGGGCACAAAAAAATAAACAGTTATGCTCACAGAATCTTCCAGCCCGGTCTGGAGGAAGATGAAGCATTTCCACAGTCCTGAATTCTCAATAACAACAGCTTTCCTATGGGCAGCTTCTATTTTATTTTATTTTTTTAAAAGCCATATGTACTCATGACAGCTCAGGTTACCATTCCTGTGTCCATTGAGTCTGCCATTAGGAAAAATCATACCCACATGCCAGCAGCTATATTTTACCATTTCATTCAAAGAGTGCAACCAATTGTTAATTGTGATTGATTGACTTGGAAAATAATGCATACATCATGTTTTATTTGAAGAAAATTCTGGGGGCCAGGAGTGACCATAGGGTTGGGTACAAGAAGTGTTCTTCTTCGTTCTTCAGGATGCTTGATTGCTCCTGTACATGAAAGTTAAGACTGGCCAGTAACATCTGATTCTTCTGGGACCTCCAGGACTCCCTGCTGTTTTCTTGTGTGCTTGGGATGTTTTCTCATGCTAAAGCTGCACGCATAAATCAATCCCTCTCACACAGAGATGTGTACGACGACGGGACTGATCTTTTTCTTTATGAGTTATACTTCCAGCCCACATGGGGCTGCACGTGAAATATCATTTTTTCTTTCCTCTTTTTTAACTTCGTGTGTCAGGTCAGGCCTCTTCTCTATTTACACAAAGACAGAAGAAAAGTTTGAGGAAGGTAAAAGGGTCACTGGGCCCATTATCCTGGCCATCTATGGTTTTCTCCTGCCATTTCCTCTCATCCATCATTGTCCTCCCTAGAAACTCATCCACGTCCCTTGAGTTTTGATTATTTTTCCTTAGGTAATGTCCCCGGTACAGAACCTATTTTAAGATCACTATGTTCTCTGCAAAACCATTTGGCCAGAACTTTCCTCTTGATCCCAATTTTCCGTCGACTTGGATTCTGTTTTCCTTGTCCCTGCCATGCAGGGAATATTTGCATTCTTTCTGATTGTGGGGAACGGTACAGTAATCTTACACCATATGTATTTTTATATTGAAAGTCATGAGATCCTTATTTTGCATTCCTTAACCATGAGCCATCCTCCGTTTCCCACCCTTCACAGAGTAACGCAGGCTGAGTCGGCATGCATTTCCACTGGAGAATTCCCAGAGAAGCTTGGGAACGCGGACCTCTTATATCTCATTTCAGCAAGGGTGGGGGAAGGGTTATGCTTGTTTGTGTACTTTGAATAAACACTTTTAAATTCTAAAATTTAAATTCTAGTGTTTCCAACTGCCTAATGCTCAGGTACTTCACACTGACAATACTGATGTCACAGTCGTTTTAGCTAAACCGTAGCCCGAGTGCCAGGAAGTCAAAGGACCCAGGTGAGTGAGAAATCCAATGTAGAATCACTTTTGCCTTAGATACTTGTTTTGTTTACTAAATAAGGAGGAAATATAGAGATGGATGTATTCAGGGACTCTGGGGACAAAAGATACTCAGTGTCTTTCATTCCTGTATTCTGCATACCACTGTTTCCAGTAGATACACACACAAAAAAAATTGTTCTATGATCAAGTAAGTTTGGGAAAAAGCATATCAAAATTCACAGAACACATTAGCATATTAAAGGCTCTGATGGTTTCACATTAAATAAACCTATTTAACTTTGTTTAACTCAGCATTCCCTAAACTTATTTGAGCTTGAAACACTTGCCACAGTTTACCCAGAGGCAACCGACCTGCAGAACCACATTCCTTGGACTACCCAATTAAAGGACAAAGAAATACAATTCTATTATCTCAAAAGTGATATGCTCTTTGTAGACATTAAATACATGAATTTAATTTCCTTCTAAGTCATTGTTACACTGCTCTGTGACAGAAGCCAGAGCCCTGGGCTCCTGACTCCCAGGCAGTTTCTAAGGGTGGGCTCTTGACATTTTCTGCAAGATGAAGGGCAAGGGAGAGACAGGCTTTGTGTGAAGGGAGAGGATTTTTTAAAACTCCTTTGTTACATATCTGGGGATCAGTTTGGGGGACTGGATAGAATTTTACACAAGGGATATCTATCTAGGTAGAAAGAGGAAGTGGGAAAGAAGTCCCCCCCTCCTCCCAGGGCTGGCAAGGCTACAGGGACAATCACAGAGAGAGGTGGAAAATGAAGTGGTCAAATCTGATTGAGTTCTCCCTCCCAAGCCTTTGGTCTGCAGAAGAGGGAGAAATATTGGGACAACATGAGAGTGCTCAGATGCCAGATTCCTTCCCAGGAGACCCGGGGTTTCGTCTGTCGTCTGTCGCAGGGACAGGCAGAGGTGTGTGGAATTTAGTTTTACTGCTCTGCTCTAGGTTTCTGTGTGGAACGGATGTCACTCCCAGGTTCCTGTAGCTTTGGAGAGCCAAGATGAGGGAGGCAGGGTCGGAGGAGAAGGGCAAGAGGAGAGAAGCAGAGCACAGGTCAGCCATCATTGCCTTTGGCATTCACACCAGCAGGAACCATGGGCAAAGCAGGGCCTGTGAATGCAGTCTGCCACCCCCCCTCCCATTCTTCCCCAATAAGCTCATGGAGCCCTGCCACCCCTCACCTGCCCCAGCCACACATCTGATACCATCTTCTAGAGAACCTGGGGAAAAGGGACAGAAGTAATTGAGACCAAACCACTATTTGGAAAGACTGAGCTTTGCTTGTATGGAATACTTTTATTTGGGGGATTGAAACTCCATCGGAGTTTTAATGTGATTGGAATTTCAGACATTACTATGTCCTTGTTTTCTTTTTTTTCTTTCTTTCTTGCCTTTTGGTTGTTGTTGTGTTCCCAGGAGCTTTAGATGGGCCACTTAATCTCCAGGCCCTTGTCTTATTAACAACCACAGGACTGCCACCGTGCATCCAAAACCTTAATGTGAGCACTGAAATTATTGATTTATGGGACCATGAGTTACTTCTCTGCAGAGGCCTAATTTCGCTCATCTTTCCCCCACAATAAGTAGAGGAGTACCTTAATATAATATACATTCAATAAATGTCCATCGAAATGAATGAATGATTTGAATATGTTCATGTTCTGCCTCTCTGGAGATACTCTTCAGGGGAGCTCACACGTGTATCCTTTCTGATTAAAGAAAAAAAAAAAGTCTTCCTTGGAAAGTAGATGGCAGCCTCTTTCTTCATAGGTAAAATATCCTTTCCCAAATCCCCCTGAACCCATGACCCAGGAAGAGTCTTAAATCTGTATGACTATTCTGGTCTTAAAAAAAAAAAAAAAAAAAAAAGGAACCAAGTTTTTTCTTCTTTACACTGCTTGTAATCCCAGGGATTTGGGAGGCTGAGGTAGGAGGACTGCAAATTTGAGAACAGCCTCAGCAACTTAGCAAGGCTCTGTCTCAAAAGGAAGGAGGGGTGGTGCTGGGGATGTAGCTCAATGGTAAAGCACCCTGCGTTAAACCTACGGTACTGAAACAAAAACAAAACCTGAACCTTCTATTTTATAGTTTGGAAATCTTACTAATCTCTGTATGATTTGCCTGTTATAGTCTTCATCCTCACTTCTGTCTCCTTCTATCATTGTAAACTCAATAGCTAGAAACAGGTACCATGCTTTTAAAGTTCCTGTGTTACTGCCGGTCTTTTCTCATGCCTCCATGATGTCACACTCTGTTGTATTATAACTGAACTCACTTGCCTGTCTATTTCCCCCTCTGATCGCAAGCTCACTAAAAGTCTTGGTTATTGATTGCATCGCTGTGTTTCATGGTGCCACATGAAAAAAAAATTGGCACTCTGATCCCATAGGAAACAGTTTTAGGAATTCCAAACAAAATTATTACTGTAGTATTGAACACTAACAGCACATGGAGATGCTCTTGGTGATGATGTTTAGAATGAGGCTGGAAGTCTACATTAATGTCAATGTCAGATGTCGAAAGTGTTAAATTTATTTATTGTACTGTCTATGACAAGAACTTGCCTGGTATAACAGCCAACAATGAGCCCATGTGCTTTCTTTTAGAAGCAACTCAAGTTTGTATTAGCCTGAATTGTGGCACTCCTGGAGAGGGTGCCACGCCCAAGTGTGGAGTCCCAGCTCAAGGGTTAGGCATATGCTATTATTTTTAGAAATGTTATTAATATATTGCTTTAATCTGGTAAGCGTGCATTTGGTAAGATGGGATTTTTTTTAAACCCATAAAAACAAAAGACATTTCTTGCTAGGACTGAAGTTTGGAAACACAGTTGCAGGGAAATTTTGAGTTTGCTAAGTTCATGCTGATGCTGATTTCAGGTACTTGGAAAGAACAAAACCAAGGCCATTGGGAATGCCTTTCTGGTCTAATGTACAATGAAATGTGAAAAATCCCTGAAAAACACAAAGCATGGAGGGGAAACAGGTTCAGAGACTATATAAGTGAGTAAATACATTACTACCCTAATACAGATTGCTGTTGTGAACAAGTGTCTATTGAATGCTAGTTCCCCAAGAAGAACGAGAACAGATTCTTTGGTCAAAGGGTTGAGAACACAGCATATTGTACTATCCTTTTACAAATTCACAGTACATAAAAGCACAGTTAAAGGCTCTGAAAAGTCCTGTGCTCACTTGACTCACTTAACTCAGCATTCAAGCTTTCATTTTCCTGGAACACGGATTTGTAGGGAATTGCTATGCCTCACAACACGTAGGGAGAATCTGCTCTATGGTACCCTGTGACAGTTTGGTTTGCTCTCAGGACCCCCAGAGTCCCTTTCCACACTCCACAGATGATTCAGATGATGTCACATTGCCTCATTTTGGGGCACCTCTGACTTTTTCCAGTAAGGTCCTTAAGCTTCTGTTATACATTCGCCTTGTCATCTACAGAGTTGGCATGTAGTATACGTTTGCTAACTGACTGCTTTAGATATTTTGTGATTCCTTAAAAGCAGAAAAAAGAAAAACTTCCTTCTCCAGTGCTTGCATGCAGGTCTTCACATTTTCCTGTCCCACTGACTCGCCAGCCTGCTGGATGGCACTGAGCTTCTACCCACCCACCTCACCATCCCTCTAGCTGAAGAGATGCCTGGATCTTTCAGGGAGCACCCAGGAGGACATTGAAAATCAAGTGCAGTTTCATCCTTCTGCTTTGACTGCTTTGGCATGTGCCCCTGCCATGTCACAAAGACCTTCCTATCCTCCCATCTTGGAGCCTCTTACAGCTGCTGAAGACGTGAAACCCTTAAGTTGCAAAAACAGTGCTAACTGCCCCCCAGGTCCCGCTGCACTGCAGCCACACTTAGACCCAGAAAAACTAGCAACAAGGCTCGCCTTTCTGTTTTGCCCTTCCTACAAAAGCAAGAAGAACTGAGTGTTCTGGTAGTTATCTGTATAAAGACTTCTCTTTCCCCTTTTGGGGTCTCAGTGCTAAAAGGACATTTTCTCTGGACTCCCAACTAGAGGTTAAATGTCTCTATGTACTCTTATCAAACAGGAAGCTTTCCTTTTTATAATCTTGTACAGAATTGCAAGTGCCAGGTGACTTATCTGTTTCTTCCATTAGCCTAAAAGCTCCATAAAAGCAAAGATATTGTCTATTTTTATAAACCCTTATATTCTCTTTATCTGCCATTATGCCCAGCATATAATGGTAATAATTATGATGATGATAATAATAGCTACAATGAATATTTGTACTGTACTTTCTCTGAATCAGACACTCTCATCAGTGCTGTCCCTAGGCTAGCTTATTCAGTCTACATACCAACAGATGCTTTTATCATCCACATTGGATACAAGGATGAACCAAGGTATCAGAGGCCAAATGACTTGCCCAAGGTCACCCAGCAAAGTAATTGGTGGAGCTTAAATTTAAACACAGGAATCTGACCCCAGAACTGATGGGCTTAACCTTCGGGTAGCACTGCAGGACATTATATTTGAGGACACTGTACCATGCTATATGTTATTTTTCTGGGTAAGGGGCTCATAGGTGGAAGCAGTCACAGGCAGACTAGGCTGGGGAGACTAATGCCTTCAGGGCACAAAGGAGTTCCCAGCTTAGCAGGGAGTGGGGAGCCTGAACAGGAGGTAGGAGGAGAGAAGGGTAAGAGAAGAGTGGTTGATGCAAAACCAGGAGAATAATACCGGCACACTTGGCAGCTGGTATAAGTGGGAAGTTTAAGGAGACAGAGAAATCTCTAAAGGAGATTTTTTTAAAAAAATAAATTTATGGGACAGTCTCTAAAATACCCACACCACCTCTCCTAGAAAACCTTTAGTATAGCTCTACATTATTCTTTAACTCAATTTTCTCTTTAAGTGAGACTGGGCTATGTGGAATTCCAGAATTAACTCAAGTTTCATAAGCAGTTAGTGAAATTATAAGCTAACTGTTACAGTCTCAACCCTGTCTTTGGATCTCCCCAGGGAAGAATGAGGAGAAGCTGGGGCCAAAGCTTGAAGCTAGGCTGTAGCTAGGATTCCTGATCAAGTTCCTTCCTGTTTTGGATTTTGGAGCTACATATATTTAAGAAAATGCAAAAAAAGAAAGAGGGAAGAAAAGGTTGAAATGGTGCAGAAATAAGAACAAGAGAAAGTGAGAGAGGATGTAGAAAAAACTTGTGTCTTTGATTTGTATGGTGTCATTTCTGAAATTGCTCCAGCCTCTACAGGATTTATATAGCTTCATTAATCACACTTTCTTTTGAAATGGAATTTTCTGCCTTGGAGCCTTTGAACATTGACATCCAAATACAATATATTCTTTTAAAATCACCTCTGGATAAAGACAACACTGTTGAGGTAATTCCCCCAGATTGAAGGTGGAGTCTGTTTGGTCTTCAGATCTTGATGATAATGTGCCGAAAATAGGACCTCCCTTCCGAGAACAGAGGCGTTCTGCTATGATTAGGATCCCAGTGGCAGATACCCGGGGCCAGGAACCCATGGAGAAAAAAAAGGAAAAGAGCCCCTTGTCTTTGCTTAACAACAACAAGCAGTGCCATCTAGTGGCCATTTACGTTATCGCGGAGTCGGCTTGACGTTGACCTCTCTGCCTAGCTCTTCCTCATTGGGACAGACTGGGCAACACAAGATCACCTTTCTGCAGTTCAGCCTGCAGTCAAATGACACAAGAGTTTGTTAAAGGTGCTGCCAATCAGAGTGGCTGAATCCAATGGTTTCCCCCCCCTCTTCCCCCGGTTGACTTTTGTATGCTGGAAAATCCACACAAACAACAAAGAACAAAGATTATGTTCTTCTGAAAAGAAGGAATGGAAGGGGAGGTCTTTGGGATTCACAGCAGATACATGTTACCTTATCTAACTCTTGCAATCACTCTGGTTTGGTAAGGAACCAAAACATAAACAGGTCAAGGTCAAAGTCAAGCAGTCAGAAGAGGCAGAGCTGGTGCTTAATGCCAATCTCTTTAGGCTTTCTCTCTGGTTTAGCTTTTGGTGGGAATTTCCTTTTCTGGAAGACCCATATTTCCAGGCCTTGCCACAGATCTTCCACCTTTCAGGGTGATTTCTTGAGATCAGCAATAACACCTTAGAACAGGCAGAGGCCCTGGCACAGGCAGAGTGCCCTGAGCCTGTAGACCAAACTTCAGCAATTGTTTGTGGGTATGTGCTGCCTTTCACAGTCACCACCAGCTGCTCCAAAAAAAACTGGACCTCTGGATCTCCACCCCAACAATGGTGTTGGCAGCATCAACCTCCCTGCCCATTTTCTACGCACAGGTGTCTAATAGCATAAAAATAAAAAACGCTTTTCATAATTATGAAATAGAGGTTTATTTTCAAATAAGAAAGTACTTATTATTATAGTTAATTCACTTGGAGTTGTTCAATTTATGATTTGATCAGAAAAAAAATAAATGTCAATTATTTATTAAAGCTCACTAAAAAATAGGCATAGAAAATACTGGAATAGAAACTCTTTTCATTCAAATAAGTTAATGGTGGAGATTAATGAGATAGCTCTGCCCCACTATTGTAGAGAACAAGAAAGAAGCATTTAGCTAAAGCCATAACTTAGGGTAATAAGCAAGCATATGTAGTTCTGAATCTTTAGTTCAGGCACTCAATTACAGTTAACATAGGTAAAAATATCTTGTTTGAACAGACTCTAATAGGCCACTGCGGGTATACCAACAAGAGGGACGTAAAGTTATAGACTAGACAGCAAATTAAGACATCTTCTTGCCATTGTAGTTGACTCCTAGGAAAATGGAAGGAAAAAAAAAAAAAAAGCTTTCCTGACTTTTCAATGAGCAAGTGCTTTCACAATCTGAATGAATAAAAATCCAGGGGATTACAAAGTCAGTGAAAACAATAACTGTCAAAACCCTTCGACCAAAATTAGGATTCTGCTATTGCTGTAATGTTTTATCATCAATGTTAACAAGTTGTCAGGAAATCTGATTGTAAGTTTGGCTTACCTATTCCCTGCAATGCTTTACAATTGACATTTTGAAGAGATAATTTTTGAAAGATTATATCATAGTCACACTGTTTTTTATTAGCAAGTATTGATTTTTTATAAAATATAAACAATGTTTGAAAAATAAATGAGTAAAATGAAGATAATGGGGGCACAGAAATAATAATGGGGTCTGTTGAGATATTAGTAAAACACTCTACAAGTATGAAAAGCCAACCAGATGCTATGGCACACACCTGTAATTCCAGCAAACTGGGAGACTAGGGCAGGAGGATTGCAAGTTTGAGGCTAGCCTGGGCAATTAGAAACTCTCAGCAACTTAGGAAACCCTGTCTCAAAACAAAGAAAACAAACAAAAAACAAAAATTAAAATTAAAAGCAGATGGTGTCTCAATGTTAATAATTAAAATTAGAATTAATTTCTTCAGATAACTTGGGCTTTAACATTTCTGAAAACTAATCTGATAAAAAGTTCATGTCAGATTAAAAATGCAACACATTTTAACAACAGCAAGAAGGAAATTCAATGTCAACAAACTGTTGGTGAAAATACCTTGATTTTTATGCCCCTCAGTCTTGGTAACCATGTGAAGAAGGAATGAACTGGGATTACAAACTCCAATATGGATCCCATCACTCAGTGGATACTGCTGCCCCTGGCTTGGAGTCTTTTTTTTTTTTTTTTAAGTTTCTGAAATGCATGGCATAGAGCCTTCTTCCTAATGGAAACTCACTCTGGAGTTTCTACTTGTGGAGGCTGGATGTCAAATGAGGTCATGATGTATCTTGGAATAATAAACATTATGGTAAACATTATTTTTTGCATCTCTACTAGGGGCCTTTGTTGCAATTCTACTATGTGTCAAAGTACAAAATGGTCTTTATTTATTTATTTGTGTATTACTTTTTAAATTCTTACCATTATATCCCTTCTTCTCCCCCGTACCCCCAATTATACAAGCTTAAATGACTTGCACATCTTCAACTTAATTTTTTTGGTAGTCAGGATGATTTTGTGCTCTTCCCTGGGAGAGTAGTCATTAAGGGCAAAAGGTCCACTTTTGGCAGTGACAGAGAAGAAAATAAATATTTGCTTTGTTCAAGCAGTTGCTTAAACAGTGTCCCTGTGCTCAAAGTTGAGTCCAGACTTATTGTTATATTCTGACACCCTCACCCACCCTGTTTTTTAAAAGTTGCTTATAATGTGAAAAGTTGAGCTTGTGGGTTTGTAGAAGCACAGCCACCAAATGCTGTGGTCTAGTAATGCACTAGGGAAAGTTTCCAGGGGAGATGATTGAGGTGACTCCAGGGCTGGTAATTCTCTCACTCTGGGATTGGCCTCAAGACCTTAATATCTTTTATGCTATGAGTCTAGCCCCTAGTGCATAGCTGATTGGTTCAGTGATGTACACCTGACCAATCACAGTCTTCCCTGGGATTTTTTGAAGATTAATAAGGAAGTCTCCCACTGGAAGCAATGGTTAAGATATGAAGAGCAGGAATTGCTGCTGACGGTTATATTTCATACCATATAGAAGTTTCTGTGAGAGAATATAGGTAACATTCAGAAACAACTATGGGTTCAGATGAATAGAGTATATTCTGGTCATCTTTAATAACCTGGATCCTTCTGAAGCCCCCTTTACCTGTGCCTGGGTACATGGCTTTCTTTAGGTTGGTACATACTGTGTTTCTGTGGCTTGTTACCATTGAATTCTAACACAAACTCCTTCCTCAAATGAGTATTCCATTGCGTTTTCAATCTCTTAATAACATATAAATAACTATGGATGGGCTTATTCTGTTTTAACTAAAGGACACTTGTAGTTCAGCTGTCCTCTTGAAGCCTGATTAGTTCCAGCCAGCTGAGAAGGGCTGGTAGCCTTGAGGAAGAGCCCAGCCCAGGCCCTTGGAAAAGGGGCGGAAGAATCTGTCGGGTCGATGGAAGGAGTGAGTGTTGGGGAATTAGTCATGGGAAGGTCAGACCTCAGAGTGGAAAATGGTCTTGAAAGTGAGCCTTAGAGGAGATAATAAACCCATTTCACTCACTTCATAATGTAGTACTCTGAGACCAATCTCTTTGTTCCATAATCAGAGACAGGTCTTTTTTTTTTTTTAAGGGAGAAGTGACCTTTATTCTAGTTTTTCTAGAATATTATTTCCGATAATTCACTGGCTCTGAAAGAACTTGATAGATCCTGCACATATTTTACTTGAAAAATTTTTAGTATTACATAAATAACCACTATGAGCCATTGCTAGGCTATTCACAAGACAGGGGTTAGTGGCATTAAAAAGCATCTTCTATGATCGTTCTGCACATATTTTTACTTGAAAAGTTTTTATTATTACATAAATAACAAAAGTGAGTTATTGCGAGGCCATCCGAGAGACAGGGGTTAGAGGCATGTTCCAGTGAGCCCTTGTTAAACATGGCGGGCTAGGGCTATAAAATATCAGGCTGTATTGTCCATATTTTCAAGTCCTGGAGAAAAGCCCATTAAAGCCATGTTACTCACATTAATTCAACATTTAGCCACTTATAATACAAACCCCAGTCTTTTGGAAAATGGCATTAAAAAGTTTTACCATATATGGACATTATTTATTGCTTGAGCCCCAATGTCTACTTACAATATGCTCTTTATCAGACCCAAATGCCCACTTCAGAGATTTTCGTTTTAAGCAACAACTGGCTTCTTACATTATCCAATGATGCAGGAAAGTTAAATTACAGGCAGTTCATATCATAGAAACAAAATGTTTCCTGCAATTACTGATAAGGGACAGTTCATTTTCTCTCTGTCATCCTGAAAAAAAACCTCCTAACAACAATTCATGCCTGGTTAAACAGGATTTCCACATCTACTGCTGACATCTTTCCAAATAATTCAGGGTTGTTATTACTGTATAGCCCTGGCAAGGCTCAAAAGCAAGCAGACTTGACGAGTCTGCTCAAAGCAGAGCTTAAGTAGTTGTAATTAATAATAATTACATGCCCACTACACTCCAGTTTTATCATATTATCCGTCAATGCAAATAAAAAAAAAAAAACCCACACACCACACGCTTGCAACAGGATTAGCATATTACTAAAGCCACTCTGCATATGTCATATTTCTAAAGTTAAAAGTATGTGTAATGGTTTCTGTTTTATTGATCTTCATTATTCTCTGCCTGATTGCAAACAAAAAAAAAAAAATGGTGTTCAGAAGCAATATACTATGGGAGCAGTGTTGTTCTCTTCCAAAATCCTGCTTTCCTCCTGCCGTGACTCGGATTCGAACCGAGGTTGCTGCGGCCACAACGCAGAGTACTAACCACTATACGATCACAGCGAGCTATGGAAGAGCTGAGCACTAAGCTTTCTTTAAGAGCCATTGCAGTATTAAAATTTGTGGAAACACTGCCATCTATTGCCTAAGTATGTACATTTTCTTAATATTGGGAAAAAGAAGTTGAGTTTTGGTTATCTCTAGAAGAAAACTTACAAAGTGCTTGAATATGAAATCAACATTCTCTTCTTGACGGATTGGGAAAATTTTAATAGGAAGGATTCACTGTCCAAAAAAATGGTAATCAAAGTAAAAGACTGAGAGGCACTGGTCTGTTGACTCATGCTTCCTACATCCCCCCACCCCCTGATACTAGGGATTGAACCCAGGGGTGCTCTACCATTGAGTTACAGCCCCAGCCCTTTTTATTTTTTATTTTGAGACAGGGTCTCACTAAGTTGCTGAGGCTGGTCTTGAACTTGGGATCTTTCTTCATCAGTCTCCCAAGGAGCTGGAATTACAGGCATGTGCCACTGTGCCCAACTCAGTCTCTCTAATTTTAATAAAGGGTATAGATTTTCCACCCCTACCACCACCAATTATGTTGCACTGAATGACAACATATCCAAGCCTCTTTTGTGTATCCTAGCCTTATTTCCATACATTTTGGTAATACAGCCATTAAAAAAAAATACAACAAGAACAAAATGCCCTGAGACTCAGGATCATCAGAAAGTCTAGTTTCTCCCAGCAGACAAAGAATAAACATAATCCCCACTGAACACGAGGCACCTTCCAAACCCACTAATTCTTGAAGCTAACACACCACCTTGAATATATAGGTCTAAAATCACATTCATCTCAAAAAAATAAGCTTCCCATTAACATTGGTAACCCATCATACAAAGAAGCTTGAGCATTCTATGCCATGTGCATTTCAAGGGGAAACAACATAAACTTTCCTGTAAAACTTAGTCAATACAAGGTACTCCAATCTTTAAAGAAACCACAAAGAAAACTGTCTTTCTCATGAATGGATTGTTATCAGAGTGTCTCCTTTAAGCCCTCTAAACAGGGAGGACTGGGGAGCAGCTGGAGCTTGCTGGCACTGAGAGTGGGTGGCCAGAACCTAATCCATGACCTGATTGGTGGCCATCAGCTCCAGAGCTTCTGGAAGGAGCATATCTCTGAAGATAAAAGTCTGAGACACAAAGGGTCACTCACACACTACCCTCAATCGCCTACAGCCCCTGTTACCTTCCTTCACATTTGCACAAATAAATTTTTTCCCAGGGTCATATAGAAGATTCTTGCCTAAAGCCCTGAGCCCTGCCTGGACTATGCAGGTTCAAGACAAAGTGTTCTCTGGCCCAAGCAGGAACCCGAGGGTGAATCTGGCAAAGGGTCACTGTGTAGCAAGGGGAAAAGCAAATCTCTTGGTTGGCAAAGAGGAAATGGTTCCTTTCTGCAGTTCAGTGGTTTGTGTAGCACCTTCATTATTTCTGCAGTGGGTACTTTCCAACAGACAACAAGAGAAGCAATATTTTTAAAAAATCAACTGGTAGGGCTGGGGCTGTAGCTCAGTAGTAAAGTGGTTGCCTAGCACATGTGAGGCACTGGGTTGGATCCTCACCACCACATAAAAGTAATATAATAATAAAAGTGTTGTGTCCATCTACAACTAAAAATATTTTTTTAAATCAACTGGTAGAGTCCACATTATGGAATCAGACTGTGTGGATTCGAATTCTGGCTCTGTCATTTACTAACTGGGGGAACATGGGCTGTTTATTTAACCTCTCTGCCTCCTTTCTCACCTATTTAGTGGAGATAATTATAGCACTACTTCTCAGGACTGCTAGGAGGATGAAGTAGGTAAGTGCCTGTCAACAACTTAAAATAGGCCTGTCACATAGTAAGTACTAATGGAAATGTTAGTTACATTATGGTGATTTACATAAACATATTTCATTGCACTCCTTAAATTATGTCACATGTCCCATCTGTCAGCCTAGGTCACACTGTGCAGTGATGCCCAAATTCTGGTAGCTTAGAATAAGAAAGTCTTTTCTCTTGCTTGTGTTCATGTCCACTGCAGGGCTCTGCTCTGTGCCTCCTCACTCAGGAACCCGGGCAAAGGAGACAGCTACTCTCACAAACTCATGGCTTATCCCTTGGCAAAAGGAAAGAGAGTTCTGGAAATTCTGGAACCAGCAACTAAAAGCTCTTCAGATCAGTGGAGCCTGGGGGTCAAATCTCTAGAGAGAGAATTATGGATTTGGGGTACCATATACTTTACCCATGGACCAGCTATTATTGGGTATTTGGTCATTGGCTATCATTTTGTCCAAACTTTACTGCCTATTTTGCGATGCGAAGTGCAGCCTGGTTCTACCATTTTCTATGATCCGCCAGCTGAGTATCATATTAGCCTCACCTTGGTTTCCCACATGCTTGGGTTAACGATCATGATCCCAGCTTCCATTTTGTGCCACATCTGGGCATACCTGAAAAATGGAGTCCTAGCTGAAGGATTGTAAAACACAGTGCAAGCCTGCAAGAGTAGGTCAAGGCAATATGTTGGACCCATATTTTTCTGAATTTATGTGGCACAATCAATTTGGAAATAGTGCTTTCAGTTCTCTCTTACTGCATACATCAGAACAATTTCCTGTTAATTAATATGATGTTTTGACATTTGGTTTTAGTATGTTTTAGTACAAATATCCAGGAAAAAAAATATTTCATTTGAATACATCTGAGAAACAAATTGTTTAATTAATCCAGGCAGGGAAGGCATGCTGACAAAGCAAGATGAAAGGAGGCCAGAGAGAAAAGAAGTGAGCTAGAAAGACAGAGGGGAGCAGGTAGGGAAAGGAAAGGGAGAGGGAGAGGGAGGGGAGGAAGAGAGAGAGGCTTACTTTTTTTAGATTCTAGTACTTTCTCCAACCCTCTCCCTGTGTGACCTTGGGTTAGTCACTTAATTTCTCTGAATCTCTATTTCCGCACTAGAAAAGTAAGGGCCACTGGACTAGAGGAGTTCTCAGATTCCTTATTTCTCTGTCATACCATAAATATAACTTAGAGAATAGGTTCATGAACAATCGCCCAGTGTGAAATTTTTGGAGGAAAAAAGAAACGTTCAAAGCCAGAGAGTCTTGCAGCTATTATAGCTGTTGTTCATTTTTTTTTTCTTAAATTCACAGAAACTGGTCCACTTTCAAAGTCCTTAACCTTATTTTCTTGCCTATGGTAACACATTTTAAGTACGGAGAGATTGATCTGTTGGACGAGTGGTTTCCTTTGAATGTAAGGAAGAAAATCTTTTCTTTTAAAATAATATTTAATACAGTGTGATTTTATTTTTAAAATTGCTAATATCTAAGCCAAGTGCATTCAAACATTGTGGATCAAAATAGTTGCAAACTAGAATAGCAAAGGGATCCAAAGATGGCAAGAATTTCTTGCTTGTGAGGGGCACTAAATGGTGGAATTCCTCTCCAAAGACGACTGTTGACTTCCTTCCTCAGAGTCTTTAAAAAGAAGATTGACGTTTACAGGTCTCATGGCTAGAGCAACAGCCTTGCCTCCTGACTACCATATTCTGCCTCTGATGGAGTTGTCACGTTCCCTGGTTGTTCATAATGGATTCTTGCAGAGGATCAGGGACTGACAAGCCCCCCCCCCCCCCAGACTGGATGGGTCCCCACCTCCCAGCTGAGTCCTGTCTCTAGTGTCGCCGCCGCTCCTCCCTCTCTTCCCAGACCAAGCTCTCTTCTCTCCCCCCAGCCCTCCTCTCAGTTCGCCTCCTGCCTCACTGGGGGTGGGGAAATGACAGTCAGATCCATCGCTGGGCTGGAGGCCAAGAGCGGCAATCCGCTGGGCTGAGGCTGGCCCCGTGCCCGGTTTTCAGACAAAGACAGGTTGGGAACCCCCCTGCAAAGAAGGCTCCATAGTCTCCTCCTCCCAGGGTCCCGTCTCTTCTTTCTTGGGTTCTTTCTAGAACACCACTCTCATCCCAGGGAGGATTGTGTTTGTGAGAGACAGAGAGATGGAGAGGTAGGGGGAGAGGTGGGGCCAGGGAGAAAGACTGGTCATTCTGGTGCATGTAAGGGGACCCAGACCCCCCTCCTGCCTCACTGGGCACACACCCCATCCACACCCCAGGGAATGACTTGTATTTTTAGAAGGAAAAAAAATAAGGTAGCTGAAAGCAAAGAAAGCTCAAGTCAAGGGTAGCTCCAGATTTCCAACTTGCAGGCACGTCACCACCATAAAAACACTGAAGGCTGAATCCTCTTCCGTGTGACCATCTCCTTCAGGTTTTCTGCATGTATCAGAAAAATCTTTGGTTCCGAGAAATCACAAAACACTAGAGAAAATACATGATTTTTCGAATGCTTGTAACCACAAAATGTTTTAACAGTTTACATTTTCAAGAGTAAACTGCCTGGAGTGATTTTCCCCCTTGCTTATTAATGAATTCTATTTAACCAAGTCAGAAATCTTGCTGTGGGGGAAAGCTGGAATGGTAGGGCTGGTGGGGGGGAGGGGTTGTTGGTTGGTGGTTTAATTTTAATTTTTCTTGCCTGAAGGCACCATTAGAAAACTCCAGATGCAAGGCTTTCTGAAAGAATTCCTCATCCGACACAGCCCTCTGGAGTCCATGGGCCTAACCTTTATGATCTGGGGGGCCGGGCCCCTATCTAGAAACCTTATGGGGGGGGCTGATCCATTAGGGATAATGTACAAAAACAAGGAGCCCCATGGACAGCTGAAAGCCTGGGGCAGCGGAGAATTAGAGCTCTGTGTGTAGGAAAAGGGGTGGCATCGGGACCCCCTGAGAAAGGGGAATGGGGTGGGGAGAGGTGTTGCCTAATGATGGAAAGCCAAGGAGTGACCCACACCACATTTCTCCTCCCATTGCATTAAGACCCTGAAGCTTTAAGAAAGAGAAGTGAAGGGCTGGGAATGTGGCTCAGCGGAAAAGCTCCTACCTAGCAAGTCTGAGCTCCTGGGTTCAATCCCCAGTACTTTAAACAAACAACAAACAAATAAAACGAGAGAGAGAGAGAGAGAGAGAGAGAGAGAGAGAGAGGAGAGAGAGAGAGGCTGCACCCAGGGCCTTGTGCATAATAGGCAAGCATTCTACCACTGAATTATCCTCCCAGCACCTACAAGCTACTTTTCTTAAAGAAACTCTGGCATAGGCCACCCTAGGACTGAGAGCCTTGTATAAATGATTTGATCTTTCTGTGTTTAAGTTTTCTTCATAAAAAGGGAACAACAACCCAGAACGGGGTAGGGAGGGGGAGCATGGGAGGAATAGACGAACTCTAGATAGGGCAGAGGGGTGGAAAGGGAAGGGAGGGGGCAGGGGATTAGCAAGGAGGGTAGAATGTGATGGACATCAATATCCAAAGTACATGTATTGAATTGTATATGTGTGAACATACTTTATATACAAACAGAGATAAGAAAAATTGTGCTCTATATGTGTCATAAGAACTGCAGTGCATTCCGATGTCATGTATTTAAAAAAATAAAATCAATTTTTAAAAAGGGAACAACAATATACCTACAGTGTTGTGGTGAGGATTAAATACACACAATGCACGTAAAAGAGTGTCTGATACGAAGCACGCGCTTTGCACATACTAGCTATATTTGGGTTGCACCAGACATGGGAAGGAGCTGCCTTCAGCCTCGGGCCAGAGTGAGGAGATGCCAGAAGAGCGGACGTGTGCCAAGGCCCATGGTAGCCTGTGGTGTACTGACTGGGCTCTATTTATGGTAAGTGGACTGGGTTAAGGGGCCAGTTGGGCACCAGAGGGAAGAGTGCCTCAGGGTAAAGGTGGCTCCTGTCCCAGGAATAGGAACATGACTGGGAACTGTGGTAGGGACAAGAGGAGAGGCAGAAACGCACAAAAGAAGGAAGGGCCTCAGAGCAGAGGCCGGCTGCACTAACTTCAGGCTAACAGGATGCTGCTTTTATGCTGAAGCAGCTGCGCCAGGAGCAAGCGCAGGCCAGGACGGAGTGGGGCCCAGGAGTGAAGGGAAGAGCTAGGGAGAAGGATGGCCGGGACATGTAGGAGCCTGAGCCATTTCTCAAGGCTCTCCTGTGTAGAATGAGCTCACCAGTTGGGTCTTGGCTGAGACTTTTTTTTTTTCTCTTTTCCTTAGAGTGGTGACAGGTTTGCTGTTAGAATGTCTGAGCTCTCCCATGCCTGCGCCTGGTCCCAGTTGGGTGGGGCCGGGAACAGTCCGTGACCAGGCATCTCTACAAGGAGCAGGCTACGTCTTTCTCATCTATCTCCGACACACTGAACCTTAGTGTCTAGAAAAGAATAGGGATTGGCTAGATTAAAAAAGTGGCTGGGTGTGCTTTGTAATCCCAAAGTGTGGTCTCACTTTAGAGCTGTGTGATGAACCGATAAACATTTAAAGAGATCTTGAATCGGTCTCTTTTTCTTATTGTCACATGCTTTGTTATTGATGATTTGAATTTCTTCCTTTTCTGAAATATGCTTTCACAGGTACACTTATGTTGAGTGGCATAGAGGTCCATGAACAATCCTGACCTCTGTGAATATCAGAAATCACTGGGGCCACCACCTCTCCCGATTGAAGTGAGGCTGGGGGAAAAAAAATGAACAAGCACCTTATATATGAGGAAGGGACTGCTATTCAGTTGATCCGACCTTGAAAATCTGGCAATTAGAAATAGATGAAAACATTAGCTGGGAGGGGTGGTGCCCACCTGTAATCTCAGTGACCCAAGAAGCTGAGGCAGAAGGATTCCAAGTTAGAGGCCAGCCTCAGCAGTTTAGTGAGACACAGCGGTAAAGCACCCCTGAATTCAATTTCTAGTACCAAGAAAGAAAGAAAGAAAGATATGAAAACACTATTGCTATTACCTGATCTCTATCCGTTAGTCCCTTGAGAGTGAGATAGAAATTAGGGAACAGGACAATGATGTGAATTGGACACCATGTTAACCTGTTCATATTTTGTTCAGGTTCTGCTTTGTTCAAGATAAAGTTTATAACCCGGGAATGTTTATTTAACTTCCTGTGCTTCATTGACTTAAAAAAAAATATCCTTATCTATTGCACAAGGGTATTAAGAGAAAAAAATGTGAACTATTTAGAATGGTTTGAAAGGTGTTGCATATAACACACAACTGCAATTATTCTCACTATTATCATCATTATGATAACCATTATTGATGGGAAGATAGATATTAAGTTTACAAGAAGAAGCCAGATTTCTATCCTAGGTAACTCTAGAACCATAAAGATATCTTGGATGAAAAACCTGGACCCCTGACAGCTTTTCCCTTAATTATCATCAATTCTTTGAATGGGCTGGAAGAAAAAAGAGTGAGGGGTGGGGGGGGGGAGGAGAGAAAACTAGCCTAATTGAATGTAGGATAAACTATTCATTAGTAAGCTAAATAGCTACGACATTTAATAACCTATAGTGCCTCATGGAAAACCAAGACACTGCCAAAAGTAATTGAAGTTTGTGATTCTCCAAACTGTTATTTAAAGCAGGATTTGGCAAGGCTCAAGTGGGTCTGCACCAATTTTAATTGCATTTTTAAAATTCAGGATGGATATTGTGTTTCTTTACTCGTTATTTGCGCAGTGAAATCCCTTTATGGTGAACTTGCTTATAGTAAAAACCTTATGCAGTGATTTTAAAGTTCAAAGCATGTGGGAACTGTCTCTATCAAAACCCACGCTTCAAGTTCTGACCTTTTAACTGATTAATTCCCAGTTGCATATAACCACCAATTTGGTCTCTTTTTTTTCCTGACATCTAACAAAGCAGTGAACCCTTATTATTACCACAGAGAGCTTCTTGGGGGGTCAGGATGGGCTTAACCTAGGGCGAGGGTCCTCCAGGGATGACTGAATGGGCCCTGGAGGAGAACTACCAAGTGCCATGTCTACCTGAAGAAATGGCCCCGGTCGCCCCTCACTCCCAGGCCTGGACACAGACATACACAGACATACACAAACAATGTGTTTAGTATTGACCTTCGGTGCAGCACATCCCAGAGGCAACTGTATCTGCATTGCCCTCGGAATTACTGATGGGCCTCTCCACCCGCCTGTAACTTCCCCTGAATAATTATTTTAAAATAACTGCCATTTGTTGAGCATCTATGACTACAGCAGGCCACATGCTCAACGTTTCACAGGCATCCACAGGAGAACCTCACATTAGTATTTTCTACGTTGTGCCAAGATGCAGAGCTGGTTAAGGAGCTGGTTCAAGGCCAGACAGCTGGAGTTTCTAGAGCTGGGATTCGGCCCTCAGAGGCTGACCCCAGGTCTGGCCTCTACACTGCCTCACTCCACGGCAACACTGTTGACATGTGCTGTGCCTCATGGGTGACACGTCCTGCTATTTTCCCCAGGAAAGTCCCTGTGTCCTGTGTCTGAGCACACAGGAACTTGTATCGCAGTGCTTTTGATTCCTACCCTGTGAAAGGGGCCACTGATGCTGTCTTCCACAGGGGATCAGGATGAGGATCCAATGACACTGAGCAAAATAAGCATGTGCTAACATGTTCATGATAGGCACCTTGTAGCAGCAGGTGAGGGCTGCCAGGACAAGGTGCCACAAACAGGCCACTTACCCAGCAGGTATGTACTATCTCATGACTCTGGAGCTGGAAGGGGTCAGTTGGGCCTCTCGCCTAGCTGGTGGTTTGCTGGTGATCTTGGCTTGGCATGGCCCCACCATGTCCTCACCTTTGCATGGCATTATAGGGACCCACTGTGGTTAGGATACTCTCCAATGGTCTTGTTTTGCCTCTATAAAGGGTCTATCTCCAAGTGCATTCACATCCTGAGGTACTGGGAGTAAGAACTCTGATGGGTCTTTTTGGAAGGACATAACCCTTAATAAAACATGAGCTGCTATTTTAATTTTAACCCAGGGATTAATAACATTTATAGTTACATGCATGTTACTTCTATCAGGTATAGTGTTTGTGATTTGTCAGGGGCCACTGTGCTTAGCACTAACTCAGAGCCCTGCTTGTGACTGACAATCTCAGGTGCAGTCACAGGCAAACCTTTCGGAGGTCTCTAAATCCCACCATCCCTGACTCTTCTGACTACAGATATGTTGACTCCATCCTTCCCAGAATAAATGATGGAATGAAGGAGGGCTGACTCATGGAACTTTGGGAACAGAAGCCAAGGTTCCTAGCTAGTTGGGGCGATGTTGACACTAATTGGTTTGCCAGTGCCAGGTTCTTTTCTTCCTGCGTGTAATAGGAATTGTCACTTTTGCTTTTCCTGGCAACCTCCAAACTGCCCACAGCCACCCCCCACACTTAGGTGGACTCCCAAGTCAACACCTCCATCTATCTCAGCTTCTCTCCTGAAATACAAACCTGTATTTCTAATTAGGTACTCCACCTCCTTGCTGAGTGTGCCACAGGTTTGCCGACCAAGATAAAGTCAGGGGCCTCCCACCCTGGCCTCTCCTCCTTCCATATCACCTACCTTGGGCAAAGACACCGCCATTCCCCAAGTCTCCTGAGGATCAGCTTTGATGCCATCCTCAGCTCCTTCCTTAGCCACGCTGCTCCATCCCATTTATTTATCTCAGCTGGTACCCACTCCCCCCCCCATTCTCCCCCCATCACTCTCAGGAATCCCTCTTCCATTTACTCCCCAACTACTTTAGCTCAGCATTCTTGCCACCATATTTTTTTCTCTCTATCTCACCCTTTAATTAATTCTTCTTCCACATTTGCAAAGTTATCATTCTGGAGTGTAAATGTGATGGCATAGCTCTTGGGATAGAATTTTGATATAAAGGAGGCACTTAGCGATATGAACCTGGAACTCAGAAGAAGACTTAGGATTGGAGTAAGACGCTTGTAAGATGCAACACAGAGATAATATAAAAACCAAAGCAGGGGCTGGGGTTGTGGCTCAGCGGTAGAGCGCTCGCCTAGCACATGCAGGGCTCTGAGTTCTCTCCTCAGCACCACATAAAAATAAATAAATAAAATAAAAGTATTTTAAAAAAAGCAATGAGTGAATTCATCTAGGGAGACTGTAGATCTAAGAAGAGTGTTTGTATACTTCATGTAGATCATCACACTAGACAATCCATAGTTTAGATAACATAGGTCCTTCCCATGGCAATATCTAGAAGGCAATGTCTAGAAGGACAAAAGCGCAAGGCATGGGTGACATGAAGCCATGATGGCAATTTTGGGAGTCAAGCACAATGATCGTTGCTGAATCTGTGAGAATGGATGGGTGCTCCAAATAGGAGCCAACCATCACTGAAGGTATACTCAGCTTCACGCCAGAGAGAGATTAATTTTCACGATCAGATGTTGGACAGTTCAGAAATGTACAGGGTGAGTGGCTGTTGGGGTGGTGGTGACCTTAGATAACACAGTTGTTGTTTTCTTAGGCAGACATTTACATTTGCTAAATTTTATCCTTATCTTCATTCACTCTGACTTTTCAGTAATTGTGAAATGTATCAGAAAATTGTAAAAACATAGGTACATTACTATAGTTTAAAAATGAAAATAAGCTTAACCAAGTTAAATGAACCTTGCAGGGCCCATACACCCCGTTATTGTGTGCTTTCTCCCAGGAGTAACCCAATATCCTCACTTTTGTGATAGCCATTCTTTGTTTTCTTTATTCCCATCAGTGCCTGTATATGCCTTCCTCAACCATAAATGATTTGATCATGCTTGATTTTGAACTTTACATAAGTGGAATAGAACAGTACACATTGCTGTATGGCTTGTTCTTTTTCAGTGCTGTATAGTGCTTTCTTGTCCCAACTATCTGCTGTGGGTAGATAGGAATATAGTTGATTTTCATGTATTGATTTTTATCTGACAACTTTGCCAAACCCTCTAAAAATTAACCTACATATTTTGGAGGAATTTTCTATGTTCATAATCATACATGTCATCTAAAAATAATGACTTTTTAAAAAATTACAATTTTGATCATTTATTTTTTATTTTATTTTATTTTGCGGGGGGTGGGGTAGATACCAGGCATTGAATTCAGGGGTCCCTGGACCACTGAATCACATCCACAGCCCTATTTTTTGTATTTTATTCAGAAACAGGGTCTCACTGAGTTGGTGCCTTGCTTTTGCTGAGGCTGGCTTTGAACTTATGATTCTCCTGCCTCAGCCTCCCAAGCCACTGGGATTATGGTGTATGGCACTGTGCCCGACTGATCATTTCCTTTATATCTCCTTTCCTTGTTTTGTTGTGCTGGCTAGGATCAATGGTACAAATTTGAATAAGAAGGTGACAGCCAACATTCATTTTTTTCTATTAATATTTTTATCTATCAGATATAGTATAATAGATAAAACTTTAAGTTTTTATAGGCATGCTTTATCAAGTTAAGGAAGGTATCTTGTATTGTTAATAGACATAAGAAATCTTAACTCTTTTTTGGAATTTAGATCATAAAATAAGTACTAATTTTTAGCAAGTACTCTTTTGGCATCTCTTGAGATGATCATATGGCTTTTCTCCTTTAAATTGTTAACATGGATGTGAATTTTCAAATGCTGGACCAACAATTCTGGGTAGGATCCGGGCTGTGTTCTTGAATGAGATGGGGCTGACACCATTCATCGTTCCATACAACCAGTATTCCTTTCTTCTTACTTCTATCTTCCCGACTCTCTATGCTTCTTTCCTTCTGGCATCTCAGAATGTTGATTTGGGAGCATTTTCTTGATGCCTGAAGAACAACATCCTGTAGAATTACCATCAGAGATGAACAGATTTTGTGTGTCTGAAAGTGACTTGGTTTCACCTTCATTTCTGAAGTATACACTCCCTAGGCTCAGAATCCCAGGTGGTCCCCACTGTCATCAGATTGGAGGGATCACCACCCTCTTGTCCAGCTTCCATGGATGAGAAAAGGGCTCTCAGGTCACTGCTCTTCTTGAGGTTATGCTTTGCTCTTGGACCCTTTTTAAGGTCATTTCTTTATGGGCTATGGTTTTCTTCTGTTTTTATTGTCACTATAATTCGTCCATGTATAGATTTATTTTTAATTAGACTATTTGGGATTTCTCCTTCTTTTTCTTCTTCCTCTTCCTCTCCTTCTTCACCTTCCTCCTCCTCTTCCTCTTCCTCCCCTTCTTCTTTTTCTTCTTCCTTCTTCTTCATTTTGGGGATTAAACCCAGGTATATTCTACCACTGAGCCACATCCCCTACCCCTTGAAACATTCTTTTGAGACCGAGACTCACTGAGTTGCTCAGGCTGGTCTCAGATTTGCCGTCCTCCCTCCTCAGCCTCCACATATCAGGATTACAAATGTGCTCCACTGTGCCCAGCTACTTAGGCTTCTTGACCCTGAATTGCCACATTTCATTGGTTCTGGAATTCCTTAGTCATTTTCTCTTCAAATACTAACTATGCTTAATTGTTTTTCTCCCATCCTTTTGGGACTCTAATAAAACCTGTTACATTTTCTCCTTATACCTATCATGTCTCTGTCTTCATTTACATTCACTATTGTTTGTTATCTTGTGCTGCTTTCTGGATAATTTCTACAGATCTCTTTCATAGTTCACTAAATTTCTTCTCAACTTCCATTAATCTCTATCAAGCCCATTTTGTTTTTTTTCTACATAACTTCTATTTATAGTTTATATCAGCCCATGAAGATTTATATGTATGTCACATATATAGTTACATGACTTGAAGATACTTTGGATAATCATATATTTTTAAATCAGATTTTAAAAATTAATTAAATGAACACCATAAAAATATCTGAGCTCAAACTAAGAAAATATAATCTCTGCTTCTAAATTTAAAAAGTTATTATTGTATAAAATTTCAGACATGAATAAGAGTAAAGGGAGTAGTGTGAAAAAAGTCATATGCCCACTACTCAACTTCAATACTTACCAAATTTTTAATAGTCTCATTTCATTTTTCTCGACTTACATACTTTAAACAAAATTTACTGAGGAAACATTTAAAGCAAATCCCAGACATCATGGAATTCCATCTGAAAGGAGATTTCTTCTGAAAACACCTTAGTACTTATCTCTAATTGACAAGAATATTTATGTGTGGGTGCAGAATCAATATCATTATCACATCTAAATAAACCAACAGGAATTCCTTATTTGCTTGAACTCGTATTTTAAGAATTTTATATTTTATATACCATTTCTAGAAATTCAGCTTAGTTCTTCGATAATCTGCTCAGTCATACTTCATGGTTCATTGTTTCTTCCATGTATTTTTAAGTTTGTGACTCATTTCTTTCAAAATATTTTATAGTGTTTTGAAAGTCTGTGTCTGAAACTTATAGACTCTGACGTCCTGATGGATCCAGGTCTGCTCTGTTTGTTTCAAGTTATTGCTCATGGTGACTTAGCTGCTTGTGCATTTAGTCAAGTTTTATTGTGGTATGTGCAATGATCTTGGAATTGTATTTGTGGGGATGCTTGAGGGCTTCAAATGAAGATGTCTTCTTTAGAAAAATGTATACATTTGCTTCTCCCAAGCATCTTGGGACACAACTAGTCTGAGGGTTACTCTCAATTAAATTCTTGGCTTGAGGTTTTTAAAACCACTCTGGGAATGTAAATTGAGGCAATAAATCTGAGATGAGTTGTAGTTACAAGTTCTAAGTCAGGATTTATTTTTATTTTCTTACCTTCACTTGGCATCAAGAATAAAAACTGTATTTTCTTTGCAGTTCTCTGGTAGAGGATGGGGGTGAAGGAAGGTGGCAGGATTATTTCTAATTCACTTTTACTTGGAGGGTAGAGTTCTTTGGGATTCAGGTTTGTGGCCTTCTTGCCTTGGTGGGTTCTGAAATTGGTCTTATATTCCCCTTGCCATCAAAGTTGTGAAAACAGGAATTCATGTTCATCTGGTTCAACGATGAGCTTTGTCCTAGACTGAACATTCTTTCCTTTCATGAGAGTTCACTAATGGATCTAAGATGATGTGTTTCATATACTATATTAGACAAAAATTACAATTGTGCATGGAAGAGATTGTCCCAGGCACCTCCTCTGGAGATGAAAGTCCTCTAATCATTTTTTAACCCATACCAATCTGGACTTTGGATCAGTGAAGTCAGAGAAAACCTGACCAAGAATTTTTTTTAAATTATATATATATATATATATATATATATATATAATTTTTAAAAATTATATGTATATAATATATATTATATATAATATGTATATAACTATATTTAAAATTATTATATATATATATATATTTAACTATATGTGCAATCGTAAATGGGACTGTGAAAAGGTCTGATCCTTTGCAAACATTATACTATTTGAAAATGTAAATCACAGCAAGGTGAATGTCAATGAACTGAAATAAATCCTTGGAGCCAAGTTCATTGAACAAACAATTAGTTTCTTGAGTTATAACTTAATTTCGTCACAATTCTTATGTTCTCAACTGTACTGATTCTCACTGGAAGATTTATTTTTCAATCAAATAGTTGATGTGTCTCTCAGCATTTACAGTGGTAGATATGATTATTGGCTAAATTAAGGAGCTAAATATAACAGGAAAAAAAGGTGTTTTTATTTAAAGTCTAAATTGACTTAATTGTTTATATATTTCAAGAGATTGAGAAGGAATTGTCGTAATCCCCAGGAGAGTGGTAGTAACTTTTCTCTAGTTCTTTCCTTTACTTAAAGGATCCAGTGGGGATGGAGAAGGCATTTTTAGAAGAGATGACTTATTGTATACCAAAGGACACCACTGAGCTCTTGGTTATGCAAAGGGAATTCCAAAATGGAGGGCAGAGCTTGACACAAGTGGAGTATGTTGCAAAAGACTAGGAAAGGAGCTTTGCTTTCTCTTGAGAGAGGGCCACAAAAGAGACAAGAGTGGGAGTATAAAGGTAGGTATGGTAACTAGACACAGCAAGGTGGCCAAAGGACTTTTCACGCCATAAATGTTGGCTAGCTAATATTCTATGTTAAATTTTCATCTTTAGGCAATGTTCCCCAACCTCTAGCAAAGGTTACTACATCTGTAACAGTCTTATATAGTGAGGAAGGGACATGTGCAAATCAAAGAAATAGTTGCTCCCAGTTTGGGTCAATGTCAGCATCAAATGAAGGAATAACTCTGTGCTGAGCTGGTGAAGAAAAGGAAGTTGGTGGAATGTATAATGAAAGATAGTTATTATGAAACTTAAAGCTCCTGAGAAATACAATATATAATATAAATATATAATATAATACAATAATACATAATTATATATAATATATAATAACATATAATATGTATATAATGTATAATGGAATCTGAATGGAGAGCTTAAAGGTTAGGATGTCGTCACATACACTTGTGTCATTATTAATACTTTTACTACAGCTTAACAGCATTGGAAAGTGGCTCTAATATACAGCAGCCCATAGTTATTATCAGTGTCTAAGATCTTATAATTCCCTGGTCAAGCTTTTATTCCTCCAGTTATGCTTCAAGCAGTAGTTTTCAAACTTAGATGCACATTGGAAACCCTGGGAGGGGGGCTGGGTTGTGGCTCAGCGGTAGAGTGCTTGCCTAGCACATGTGAGGCTCTGGGTTCAATCTTCAGCACCATATAAAAATGAAATAAAGATATTGTGTCCACGTACAACTAAAAAAATATATAAATATATATTTTAAAATATATAATATATACATATTTTAATATATATTTCATATATATATTAAAAAGAAAATCCCGAGAGAGCTTAGACTTGCTGACACCCCACTCTAGACATCCTGATTTAATTGAGTCGGAGGCGGAATTTGGCTTCAGGAATATAGAAATCTGCCCAAGTGAGGAGTCGGGTGTGGTGGCACACGCCTGCAATCCCAGCGACTCAGGAGGCTGAGTCAGAAAAATCACTGGACAGTCTCAGCAACTGAACAAGGATCTAAGCAACTTGATGAAACCCTGCCTCAAAATTAAAAGGGTTCGGGATATGGCTCAGTGGTAAAATGCCTCTGGGTTCAATCCCAAGGACTAAAAAAAAAAAATCTGCCCATGTAAGTCCAATGTTCAGGCAAGGTTGAGAACCACTGGCGTAAGACTGCATCTTCTTACAAAGACAGTCTGGAATATTCAAATGAGATGCTAAAAAATAATAGAAAATGAGTGAGCAGAAAGTAGAATCACAAAGGAAGTTCATTTTGTTGAAGTGCATTTTTATGTAATCCCAGTTCATGTTGGGACTGAAAAACCAAAGTAAAAATAGACAAAAATCTTTTGTGGAGCCCCCTATACAAATGAGAACAAAAAACACCGATATCCACTCAGCGTATCAGCTTAGCAACACAACTCAACTATTCAAACAGCATTAACCTGACTTGGCTTTTCTGGAAACTGAACGCTGGGGCCCAGGAAGTCGATCGTGCCCCCAAAACTATTGTTTGTATAAAGAACTTCCTCCAAATCCATATATCCTTTCTCTATAAATCAGTCCTTCTTGGGACAACAGTTTCCAAAAATGATTCACTGTTTAAAACTTTAGCCATTCTGTGTCCATTAATCTTTTTTTGGGGGGATGGGGGCAGTAATTGTGATCAAACTCCAGGCACTTGACCACTGAGCTACCTCCCCAGCCCTATTTTGTATTTTATTTAGAGACAGGGTCTCACTGAGTTGCTTAACACCTCGCTTTATTTTATTTATTTATTTATTTATTTTTGTTAAGGCTGGCTTTGAACTTGTGATCCTCCTGCCTTAGCCTCCCGAGCTGTTGGGATTACAGATGTGTGCCGCCACTGTGCCCGGCCCATGTATTCATTAATCTTTAGCTATAAGGATTCTAATTAAATTGCCCCTTGCACTAAGTTGAAAGGCCCACCTTAAACCAGACCTCCACCCCATCTCAGGCATGTCCTGATTTTGTCCTTCCCACTCCTGCATGCTACTCCAGCTCTGTCCAGTTGATGATTTCCTTTTCTTTGCTAAGTAGCACACTGGGCTTTGTTTAAGCAACCGCTATCAAGTGTTTGTTTACTGCATGTTCAAAGATGCTCTTAGGTTTCAGATGAGAAATATTCAAATGTCTTCTAAAACATCAAGTAAAATAGCTATGGTTCACATGGTCCAGCTAAGTAACCCAGAGACACGGCCTGTAATCCTGCAACTACACTGGTGTTGCAGAACAAATTTTCACAGAGGTCATGGGCTCGGAGAAGTTTGGAACTTGACCGAGGGTCACAC
This sequence comes from Spermophilus citellus, assembly GCF_964194105.1. Taxonomy (NCBI): domain Eukaryota; kingdom Metazoa; phylum Chordata; class Mammalia; order Rodentia; family Sciuridae; genus Spermophilus; species Spermophilus citellus. Next base: position 56,942,646 of record NC_138183.1, on the reverse strand, counting down.
AACTGTGTTTAGAGCAGGGATTTCAGTCCAGGTGTTTCTGATTCTCAAGGCTGAGTTAGCTCCATGGCACCACATTGCCTCTGTTCAGCCTGAATCCAGGTCCGCTTGGCCCAGCTGAAGTGAACATTAGAGGTGTTACCATTCTAATGAGGTGACACCAGCAGGAAGCCTCCCAAAGGGACCCTACAAACATAGCCAGGTAATTGACATAAAAGAGTTCCTTTATAATTTTTTCAACTACATTGGTATGTTTTAAATCTTCAACTAGTTAGCGGGTGTTTTCCAGATTATACTTTATTACAACTTTGGATACCTGATATATTTTATATTTTTTTAATTTAAAATTTTATTATGAAGCACTTTTAATATACAGCAAAATAGAATAGTATACTGAGCCTCAATATGTCCTCACCCAGGTTTAACACTGATCAGCTTTTGGCCAGTTATTCATAAGTATCTTAGTATGCATATGTGCTCGTGTGTGTGTGTGTGTGTGTGTGTGTGTGTGTACACAAATAATAAAAGGTAAGGACTTTGAAAGTATGTATCTTTAAAAAAATAAGTAGTTGTTAAAAAATTTAAAACATAGTACCATTTTACGCTTGAAAAGTTGACACAATAGTTTGTCAGTATCATCAAATACAGAGCCGATATGCAAAGATCCAATTACATAAGGAATACAGTATTTTAGAGTTTGTTTGTATGATTTGATTAACTTCAAGTAACTCAAGAATGTGTTCTCCTTCATTTAAGTTAGAATATGAAAATTCATCCTCATAGGGATATTTCCACTGTAAGGCAGCTTCCATTACTCACCCTCACTCCCAGGATGGTCTCGGTTTTGAATGCTTTGATTTGAATTTTCACACAAGAAATTTATTTTTATGAAGCCTAATGTTTTCAAGTATGATCTACTTCATTGAAGTGCTGACTGTATAGTCCCTTTTTAAATTTGTATCTTTAATATCTTAAATTTGTATCTTTAGTATCCAAGGCTCCTGGGTGGAGGATACAGTTAAGAAGCATTATTAGTATCAGTTGTTCCAGGATTTCTGCTCTTATTTTGATGTTGAAGTCCATAAATACTTCAACGTATAAATCTTTTTTTTTCCAGCAGGTATATACATTTCTTTCTTACAAAGCATTCCTTCTTTCTTTCTTTATGCTTCTCTGTGTTTCTAATGAGCAATAAAGAAGTTGTCATAAAACACTGAGGGATTCTATAGTTGAAGGTGTGCACCCTAGGATTCTCCAAGCAATGGTAATCAGAGCTCACCTTTACTAATCCATTGTATTCATGGCACTTTTGCACACACAAAAAAAATACAAAAGGAGAAACACAGAAAGAAAAAAAAGAAAGAGAGAGAAGAAGAAAGAAGGAAGGGAGGGAAGGAGGAGGAAGGAGAGAGAAGGAAGGAAGGAAGGAAGGAAGGAAGGAAGGAAGGAAGGAAGGAAGGAGGGAGGGAGGGAGGGAGGGAAGGAGGAAGAGAGGGAAAAGAAAAGGGAAGAGAGGAAGGAACAAACACATGATCTAGCAGGTGTCTTTGAAATTAGAGAATGATAAATTAATCTGGTCTTTCTTTCTTCAGGAGTGGCACTGTCAGTAGCCCTACAGGTCACTTGTTAAAACATAATTATGAAATCTTAATTCTGCAACTTTACGTTCCCCCTGTTCCCCAGTGGACATGTCTGCTCCTGAGGAAGAGTCCCAAATTAGTGGTAGCCCTGTAAGCTAAACAAATATATGCCAAAACATTAGGCAGATGGTTATCAAATGATTTTCACATTCCACATATGAAGATCCCATACCCTGCTGATGACAGGATTACATAGGGACGAAAGCAAATTAACTGGAGGCCGGGAGGAGAAGGAGAGATCCTATTAATTTGGACCACACATGTGGTTAAATAAAGGCACGAACCAGCTTAGCACTGGGTTTTATTTAGCTCGGTATGTGCTTTCTCAAAGGAATTGAAAACAGGGGTGATGTGATTTGTCCTCTGTTCACACGAGTTGCTTTATAGCATGGTACCTGCTAAGAAACCTCAGGGTGCACCAGCCCACCAATGAGTGACATTCTCTTTGGAAGTCCTACTGAGGTGCTGAGGTGGGCTCTAGCTCTGAACTCAGAACTTCTTCCAGAGTATTTCTGTTTTGTTTTTTTTAACATTACTTGGTTCTCTCAGTCTACCCCAGCTCAGAGACAGGATCTCTGAATGTGTTCCTAGCAGAGGATAAAAATCACCATGCTATCCAGCATGTGGATTGATAACCCTGGGCTGATTTCTTGTTCTGGGATTAATGTTGACATGAAGCTGGTCTGTAATGTTTGAAGATTAAATGAGATTTTTGCCAACCCACTACTAGATAGGGAGGATTTATCTACAACCACACCATGATGTTCCCTTAATACCTTTCAAAAATACAAATGCTTACATCCTAATAGGTTTTTAGCTTAAGATCTAATCATCCACTCTTGAATTAAGATGCTTGAATGAAGCCAACTCATTTGGAACTAAGCACTTTAATGTCAACAGAGACATATGGTATGGAGATGGAATTAGAGAGGCTGTCTTCTGAGGCATCCATTAAGAAGGGAAGACTAAGACCCTAGCATCATTATTAGTTTACTCGTTTATTTCTCAGCAAATAATTGAGAGCAATATCATCGTATGGAAGTGGGAATGGCTTAATAATTACGTGTTTGGGATGGGGGACTTTCCATCTGAAATGATTAAACCATTCCCTTTCCATATAATTATTTATTTTGAGAATAGCTGTAAGTTTTAAGATCAAAGAAAATATAACACATACTATACATATTGTGCAAGTATGTACATGGTGGAGATATCAAGACTTATATGTCGTCATCTGTGGAAAGGTACATGCCTGCCCAAATACAGTTTGTCATTTGGGGCCCTCAAAACCAATGAGATTGTCAACAGAGTAATATGATCATAAAGTTATTCCTGACCTGCCACATGGGAAAACAAATTAATAAGGAATGGTGGAGTAGAGACGCTCTGAGATCATTTTGTTGGTGTTAGGTGAAGATAATTTGCAAAATAAAAGTATGTTAATTTTGTGTACATCTTGAGATCAGCATATCCTAGACTGGGATGCTTGTGTAACCAAAAATGATATGATTCCTGAAATTAAGACCAAGTGAAGGTGGACATGTACCATGAACAACAACAACAAAAAAAAAAAACCTTTAGAGTTGTAGACCATTATGATTGGGGTTATTTGTTACTGCTGCTTAATGATCTTAATTTGACTGATACAAATGTCGGATGATTATCAGAGCGCCTGGCACACGGTAGACCTGAAATACCTATTTGGCAACAGACTGAATGAATGAATAGAGATATATGGTGTTTGCACACAAGATTTTAAGGCATGTGCAAGTCCAAGGTAATAAAAATCTGAATTGCAACATGATTTCAACCGAAGAGATTTAGGGGTTAATGTGATGTATTTCAATGTTCAATTATCTGCTTTTGAAACCTAAGTCACTCTGGTTAAAAATGTGTGGTGAAACAAAAGTCATACATAATTTAGTGCTTCCTAGTGAAGTAGAGTGATTTCATGAAAGGGAGAGCAAAGTAGATGTCACAATAGCCAGTCTAGATTGCACTGGAGGATGTGACCTGAAGGGCCAAGTGGGCTTATCAGGGCTTTCAGTTAGTGGAGGGGTGAGAGGAGGACATGACAGATTTCTGAAGGAGAAGAGATGAAAACAAAGAGAAGGTATGGATTAGGGAAACTCAGGAATCTGAGTTAATGAAGATATTTGAGGCAGATTAGTCAGGTGGCAGAGCACAGAATGAACAGATTAGAGAATGAGAGGAGGAAACTCTTAAGAGGCTAGTTGAGAAAAGCATGCCCTCATCGAAAGGGCCCCAAAAGAATCTCTGCAGGGCATGTAGCTCAATGGTAGAGCACTTGCTTAGCGTGCATAAGGCTGTGGGTTACAGCCCCAGCAAAACACACACACACACACACACACACACACAGCAATTTGCTCCCAGTTCACTTCAAATTCAGTGATCTTAACAAAAATGCAAACAAAATGATCATTAATATTTAAGGAACTAGACTAGAAAATTCTAAATGCACATGGAAAAAATAAATTAAGAAGATAAATGTTCTAAAAAAGAAGAATGAGATATTAAAACAAAATCTAAATAATGAACACTGCAATTTGAATGGGCAGGCAGACCACTGGAAGATTTTTGAAAATCTAAAATGTATACATACAATTTTTTTTTATATTTTTATTTTTTTTAGTTATCGGCGGACACAACATCTTTGTTTGTATGTGGTGCTGAGAATCGAACCCGGGCCGCACGCATGCCAGGCGAGTGCGCTACGTACGGCTTGAGCCACATCCCCAGCCCATATACATACAATTTTATTTCTAAAATTAGTGTTAAGAAGTGGCATTAATAATCATGGGGAAAAGATAAGCTATTAAGATGGGTTGACATCTGCAAAAGCATTAAGTTGAACTTGACCCTCATATCTTGCACCAGAACAAATTCCAACTGGCTGGAGGCTTGAATGTCCTAGATTAAATCATAGGGCCATTTCTGCAGGTTGACAATTGTCAAATAGTGGTTATTTCATATGAAAATTGTTGTTTTTACCTAATGAAAACCAAAGTTATGGAAGTAATGGAAGAAATCATAATTTTGATTGGTAATCTTGAGATAGGAAAGGCTTTGTAAACTGTGACAGAATTCAAAGTCTTATAAAATAGCAAATGGCTAAATTCAACTATTTAGCAATAAACTTTTACTGAAAGGTGAAAATTACCATAAGCAAAACCAAATCAACAAATACAAATAAACAAAAATAAGCATCCATATATATATATATATATACAAATAATATAAATTTGTTTTATATTTGGCATAAATATCTACCAAAAAACAAAATGAACAAATTAAAAAGGTCAAATGAATAAATACAAATAAACAAAGACAAATGACAAACTTGGAAAACGGTTTTCAATGTGTATCACAGACATATGATTAATTTCTCTAACATCTAAGGAACTTATATAAATTAATAACCCAGTAGAAAAATGAAATGGAATAGACAGATGGTTCAAGGGACAAAAAAAAATCAATTGACTCATATTCATACATAAGAAGCCTTACTTGTAATATGCCAATGCAAAATAAAGTAAGAGAATACTGTTTCGCCTGATTGCAGAGATCCCAGAGTTTGACAACACATTGTGTCAGCAAACTCAAACAATTCCAGTAGGAAAGTCAGCTTACAGTGAAGGGCAATTTGGCCATATCGTAATCAAAATTGCTAAAAAAGCATGTTCTGACCCAGCCACCCTATTTTGGGGAATTTGTCCTACAGATGAAATGGGAGTGAAATGACAATGGAGTCATTATCGATTGCAAAATTGTTTGCAAAATCAAAACTAGAAACACTCTGAATATCCATCATTAGAGAATGGCTAAATAAATTATGTACAGGTCCATAACTGAATGTTGTGTTGCCATAACAGTGGATGAAGAAACTCTAAATACTGACAGAAAGATGTTCAAATAAAGTTGCCATTTGAGAGAGAAAAGGTAAAGGACAATGTGCATTATATATAACCATTAATCTTTAAAAGGCCAGTAAGGAACATATGAACATAAATTGTTTTAATATTTTTTATATATTGATGGGCCATTTTTAAAAATTTTATTCATTTATTTATATACAGTGCTGAGAATTGAACCCAGTGCCTCATACAGACTAGTCAAGTGCTCTACCACTGAGCCACAACCCCAGTCCCAAACATAAATATTTATAAGCATAAAATTGCTCAGGAAGAACAGAAAGAAACTAATAACGTGGTTGTGGAAAGAGAAGCTGGATGGCCAGAAAACAGGGTGAATTTTGAATCATTTTAATATGTTACCTCTTCACAAAATTAAATAAAAGCTAGTTCAGTTAAAACTAATTGTATTAACCTCCTTTGAAAGAAAACTATTTCTTCTGCAGAGATCTATATGTCTGGCTTAATAAAAGAAAAACATACTCAAACCAAATATAATAAATAAAAATATTATTCTATGTAATTTTTGTTATTATATATAGTTATAATAATTCAATTTTAAATAAATGAGTGTGTGTAGATAATCTACTTGCAACATTGCAGTTAGAGTGGACTTTCTGAAATATAAATTTGATACATCATTTTCCTGCTTTAAGCCCTTCCATGGCTCCCCACTGCCCAAAGGACAAGAACTCCAAATTCTTTAGCAGAACCCAAGGCCAGCCAAATGCCCTGGTTTTTGCTTTGTTATTCCAGCTTCTCATTCCTTTCCCTGTCTTGTTCCATTTATCCTGAATTTGCTATTGCCTTTAGGAACTAAACTCCACATAACCTTTACATCTGTCACATTCCCTTTTGCTTAAAGAACCTGTCTTCTCTCTCCTGTCTTCCCTACACCCTCCTGTCTTTTACTAGATAGCATGCCTCCTAGACCCCTTAGGCTGGATAAGCCCACTCTTCTGCAGGGTCCCATAACACCCCACACTGTTTTCTATGATTGTCCTTCCACCACTATTTGGTAATTGATGTTTCATTTTTCCCCCTCAGTAGACTGTTATTTCCTTGAAGGAATTGTATGCCTGGCACAGTAATCAGTACAGAGTTGATTGAAAGTTTATTGAATGAGAACATTAATGAATTAATCTGTTAAAGAAATCCAACAATGACGTGGCAATAGGAATGAAAGGATCTACATCCAAAAGGAAAACAAACAGAACTTGGTGGCAGGTTTGCCATCGCCAATGAATTGACTTTGTAAAATTCAGCCTGTACGGATATTCTCTGCCATGCCTCATCTTACAGATCAGCCTCTATCAGCAGTAGGCCAGAGTCTGTCTAGCTCAAGTCTTTCTGTGGGGTTACTTCCAAAAATATATTGTTTCTCCCTCCACATTTCATTGAGCAGCCCATCATTTCTGTATAGTAGTAACGCAGCACATGGGACCCCCAATGCCATGCTCAGCCATCCAGCTTCTGCACCTCCTTCCCTATAGGGAACTCAAGGATGCTCAAGGATCACTGTAATTACCAAATCCTGAAAAGCTATGTTAAAGGCATTGAAGTATCTTCAGAGCTGAGCAATCAGGGGACAGCAAAAGCAAGGCGAGAACTGAATTCAATGAGTGCCCAGTACTCATCAGATGGATGCTTTCCCCCGGGGAATCCCAGATATTCCCCAAAGCACATCAAACGCAGAGGAGACTGACTGGGAAGTTCTGAGAAACCTGGGCACAGCATCCCAGTAAATTTTCTTAAACCTAAATCTTAATTTTGCATTATAGCTCAAAAGATATCCCTGGTTATCTTAATATAAATGTTTCAAATTATTTGCGAGTTAAATTAGTCAAAAATCTTTATTATGCAATCAGTGCTTTAGTTTGATACCCAAAATATATTCTTTTTTAAAATTTTTTATTTGTTTTAATTAGTTACACATGACAGTACAATGACCTTGACATATCCTACATTTGAATCAGATGGGATTTAATTTCTCATTTTTCTTAGTGTACAGGTTGCAGAATCACATTGATTATGCAGTCACGTATATACACACAGAAATAATATATTCTTTAGTTTCTATTGGCCATCCCTGTACACCCCGTAGCACATCACTGAATTCTTCCAGAATGCAAGTAACCAGTAAGAGAAGCACAGGCTTATTGAATTCATCATGGTATTTCAGTTCTTAAAATGACCCTTAACCTGGGGAAATTCCTAGCCCCTAAACGTGAGACCTTCCAGATAACCAGGACAATGCTCTCGGATATTTGAATGTTTTGCAGATTCCAGCACAAGGTCGTAGGAATCCTTTTTCCATATTAATTATGCTTTTAGTTATAATCATATTTAAAGTCAAGCCACACTTCCCAGAGCAGAGAGAATGTCACATGCATTGGTTGCCCAGGCTGACCATAGTGGTTCCTATGTGCTAGACAAATGTGATGATGTTAATATTCAGACAATGGTAGAGTTTTTATGAAACCCAAAGATATAAAATCTGTGTTAAAATCTTAAATAAAAAATAGCCTATGGTAACAGCAAGGGGGAAAAACACTGCAGCTAGGAGTAAATATAACAAAATACATTGAAGGTTTTTTTGTGGGCAAAATCATGAAATCATATAAAAGAACGGTTGAACAAATAGAAAGCATGTTGGGGGCTGGGGTTGTGGCTCAGCCATAGAACACCTAGCAGGTGCGAGTCCCTGGGTTCGATCCTCAGTACCACATAAAAATAAATAAATAAAATAAAAAGCTATTGTGTCCAACTACAACTAAAAAATAAATTAAAAAAAAACCCAGAGAGCAGGTTGTTGGGTGGAGATATTCAATATGTAAAGATGTCAGTTCTCTCTGAATTAATTTCTAAAATCAATGCAATTCCAATGAAAATTCCCAGGAGAATTTTTTCTTACTTATTTGATAAATGCCCTAGGAAAAACAGTTATTTCTCCCACCTGTCAATATCAGGATGCCAATGCTATTATAACAAAGGAAATATATGAACTCCTTTTCGTGGCAGAGGAACATAATTAAGTAGCCCCCACCCACATTTTATTAAATTTTCTGGGATTAAGATGCCATTCAGATAGCTTACATGGCTGAGGTCATTTGGCTAGCTCCCTCCTTCCTAAAAATACAACCTTTTGTGGGGTCTGAGGTTGCTGGTGGCATGTAGCATTTTTACAGCGGAAAATCCTGAAAGCAGGAAACCCTCCAACCCATTGCCAGTGCCCTGTCTGCATGGCTGAATAAAATTGAGGAAATAGAGAAATGAAGAGAAAAAGGAAAATGATCCAAATTGAGAAAGCCCAGGATGATAATCAAGCAACACCTTGCTTTCACAGAAATTCTCCTTCTCACCATCTCTTTTTTTAAAAAAAAAAAATATTTATTTTTCACTTTTCGGCGGACACAACATCTTTGTTGGTATGTGGTGCTGAGGATCGAACCCGGGCCGCACGCAGGCCAGGCGAGCGTGCTACCGCTTGAGCCACATCCCCAGCCCTCTCACCATCTCTTTTATTTACTGTATCCATCCTGGGAAGTGGGCTGGGTGTCTTGATTCAGTCCATTTGGCTTATTTTGCAGATAATGAAAGAAGCACAGGGACCTCAAAGGATTTTCCTTTCCCTTTTCTCTTAGGCATTGGCATGTGGGGGAAGAGCCAGAACTCTAAATTCAGAAAGGCTTTCATCCAACCTAGACAGTGTGCAGTCTCAAAATGGGAAAGGTAGGGAACCCTCAAGATGGTGGCAGGGACTGGGATTTGAACAAAAAACAGAATTTGAAGTGTTGGGAGGAAAGGGGAGGGTGCTTCTGATGAGGAACAGCAGCCTACGCACCCAGAGGTGACAAAGGACCTCAGCTGATGTGGACCCAGCTGGGAAATGGCCGCAGGCCGCACAGCCTCCAAGGACAGGGAATCAGGAATAAGAGTGGGAGAGGGGAGGCCCTGAGATTGGCTGAAGCCCCGAGGGCCAGCTTGGACCGCTGTTCCTCCTGACCCAAGTCTTTTTTTTTTTTTAAAGAGAGAGTGAGAGAGAGAGGGGGACAGAGAGAGAGAGAGAGAGAATTTTAATATTTATTTATTTTTTCTTAGTTCTCGGCGGACACAACATCTTTGTCTGTATGTGGTGCTGAGGATCGAACCCGGGCTGCACGCACGCCAGGAGATTCCCAGCCCCTGACCCAAGTCTTGAACCTTCTGGTGGGGTAACTGGTAGGCCTTGGGGCGTGGCAGACCTGGACTCTTGTTTCACTGTCTTACTTGCTAGCTCACCGACCTATGGAGTTGTTTATGTTCTCATGTCTCCAGTCCCTCATCTGTAAAATGCAGTAACATTACCTCATGGGATTATTATGGGGAAAAGACAAACTAATGAATGTGACCCAGTACCTGTCATGTGGAATTTACTCAATAAATATTATTATTATCATTAGCGTGAACCTGGGAGTGACAGGATGACAGGCTACTAGATAAATAAAAAAGGTTAATAAAGATTTTAAATAATCCATTGAAAACACTGCAAGGCGGGGGAACCAAATGATCTATCATCAACAAGAGATACTTTGGAAGGTCTTCACCGACATTTGTAGGATGGGGCAAGATTTGCTCTACTTTTGGTTCATAGGGCCCAGAATTGGACTCAAAACTACCTTCCACCCCTTATCTGCTCTCCTCAAAAAATATAAGTGGAAATACTGTCTAGGAGCTGTCCATTCTGGGGGTTTCTTAACACTGTCTTTCCAAAAGGGGGACTGGGAAGCATGATGGAAGTTCTTGGAGTTTCCATTTAGGAAGAAAACAAACAGAAAGAAATCACATAAATTCACACACCAGTGCTACTCTAAATGAGAAGAACATATTTCAAAAAAATAAACACTCTGACTAATCAGAACGAAATCTGCTCTCTCAATCCAAAGGCTTCTGCATAGATATTAACAACATGGAGAGAAGAAAATGGCTCATTAATGATTCATGAAAATTGCTGTCACCATTAACTGAGGCATATTTTGTGATGGATAAAATGACTTGTTTAAAACACACACACACACACACACACACACACACACACACACTCACACACTCCTCCGGCAGCTAGGCCCTTCTTGGCTGTCATAGTGTAAGTCACCACTCGAGGGAGCCCAAGTTTCTTTGGCCCTGGCCTCACTGTAAGTCACCAGGATGCCCTGGAAGATGGTGGGGACACGACCCTCTGTCACTCTATGGCAGGGTGGACATTTTGGGACGAGAAAGTTCTTTGTCATGGGGGCTGTCTTATACACAGCAGGAGTTTAGCAGCATCCCCAGCCCCGACCCACTAGCTGCCAGTAGCAATGACATCCCCCTCCCAACTGCGCCAATCAAAATGTCACTAGACAGTGCCAAACGTCCCCTGAAGGGAGGTAGGGATCCCTGCTCCAGTGAAGCTCACAGAGCCCATGGACCCCAAAACTTTGGTCTGTGACAGAAAAGTGTGGCGGAACTGAGCATAGAAACACCAGCTGTTTGCCTCGCTCTCGCGCGAGCAGCCCGGTGAGAAGCAGAACATGGGAAGGACAGAGCTGGTCCCCCACTGGCCTGGCGGGTGCTGTCACAGAGCCGGCATCTTGGCCAGCCTTTAGGAAGAAGGAAACACTGTCAAGGCCAGCGTGGGTGGCACAAGCTGAGGCGATGCAGTTGTCTTTGGGCTTTTGGTAGCAGCTCAAATGATCAGTTAATTATTCATTACTATTTGTCATAAAATCCTGAAGGGCTGCCAAGTGGTAGCATGTGGGCAATGCTAACGCCGAGGACATGTCTTTTCTTATTTTCCAATGACTATTAGACATGGCCGCTTCAAAAACACACCCAGGACTCTGGTGCTGGCACGGGGACCGTGCAGATGGAAGGTCTAAGAACATGGCATTCTGAAGAGCCCCGTCCTCACGGGCTCTGCATTTGTTTTACATTCTCCCTTCATCCTCCCCTGCTCTTCTGGCTGCAGAGATCACCAAGCCAGAGGGGAAGGCCATGGAGGAGGAGAAGGAAGCTTCCAGAATGGAAACCATCCAAGGCCCTGTCAGCACTGACAGTTCTCATTTGCTCCTGTGACTCCCTCCTCCTCCCTCAGGGTGGCACGCTGTCCCACCAGCAGGCGTCCCCTCACTCCTTTCTCCCTCTCCTCTGACCCCAAGACCCCTTTTGTTATGTCTCTTCCCTGTTTACTCTCTTTTATGGTTTCCTTTGATATTCATTTTAGCCAGATAAAAAATATGTGGGTTATTGTTAGAGGCAGAGCTGGGGCAGAGTGTAATCTGCTCCAGATTTTGAAAACACTCGAGGGGTGGCCTGACTCTTCACCCCTCTGAAAGAAACCGGCAAGGCTGAACTCCACCTGGCCTGAAAGCCAAACATGGCGCTCAAGTTCAGTGAATTTCATCTGGGTAAGAAAGCAAAGCTTCCGAGTCACAAAGATTCACCAGAATCTGTGCAGAAATGGACCGTGAAACCCCAGCCTGCGGGTGATGGGGAGAACCAGCAAAGCCCAGCCTCACAGGAAGGAGGGTGGTTTTGGGTTCTCCCATGATGGGCTGGGGGCTAAATATGGCAGTTTTCTTGACAACTGTGGTTTAGACTCTGAATAGCTTCATCATTTGCAAGTCTGGGCACCACAGACACTCCTGATTTGAAGAAAAGGCTGTTCCTGAGCTATAAAGAACTGGCTTCACTTTTCTCCCAGACCTGCATCCTATCTTGATCACTGAGAGTTGTCCTTGTTCCCAACACATTGGCACACAGTAACTGCTCAGGTCACAAGTAGACCCAGATATGTGTCCCAGGTGTTAAGAAGTCTATGTAATCGGGGGTGCCTAAAAAGCCAGAGAGAGCGTGGGAGAGAATGGGAATAGGTTCAGTCACCTGTGGCCACCAGTCCCATTGGTGATGCTTAATGAGTGTCTGGGTGGGTGGGTGGGGTGTCTCTGTCTTGGTGCTATTGGGTTTTATCCACTCAATATTTATTCATTCATTCAATTATCATTTGTTCATTCAATATGCATGTCTTCATTCACTATTTGTTCATTTAAATATTATTACTCATTGAGTACCCCATAGGCAAGCACTATTTAAGGTGTGTGTGATACACCAGTGAAGAAAAGCAAGACGGGTATCTGTGGAGCACTTTCAGGGAAGCAGACACCTAACTAACACTCGACTCAGTCCTCACAATAAATGTATATGCAGAACATTGTTGTCCCCATCTAACAGATGTCATGTAGTGAGATCAAATGACAGCATCTGCATTAAATGGTGGAAGTGATAATCACACCCAGGTCAGTAAGATTCCATTCTTCTCAACCATGACCTTGACCCTGCAAAGATGACACTTTATCCAAGGAAGAGAAATCAGCTTTGCAGCAGCAATTAAATCCTCTGTTTCCCCAGAATCTATGTAAGGAAATTGTCCTCGGAGATGAACAAACCAACGTACACACACAAAGTGCCAGAAGCAGAAACCAACCGATTCAGCAAAGCTCTCAACCCAAGTACATAAGGATGTATGCTCACTAGGAACCACAAGGGCATCAGATTTGGGTTATATAACAGTGTTTAGCAAACCTTTAAGAGAGAATGAACAGGATCAGCTTTACAAGAAAGGTAACCAATGCAGATAAAATACTGGCGTAAAATGCTAACTTAAAGGAACTCTTGGCCAGTAAGCTAAGGAGAGGGGATGCCATGGCCCTGAGGCATTCGGCTCCCAACACGTAGCGTCACACAGACCCAAGAAATACACAGTTATTTACCAGCAGAGATTCGCTCTTTGTTAAGGGGGACCCTGTGTGGGTAGAGGGCTGGGGTGGGCATTGCCTTGGGTTGGGGAGCCTTTCGCTTTGCCCATTTCTTCAGGTATGAAAATCCCTGACCACAGCAAGTCTCTCCTGGCCCCTCCTCCTTGTGCTTCTCTCAGATAAGACTCAGATAGAGATAAAATCCACTTTGGTGAGCAGCTGGCAGGGACTGGACAGGAGACTGGGCAGAGGGAGAGAAGGCATGTATGACAGCGGAGCTAGCATTTGTGAGAGGTTGTGCGTTCGAGGCGTTTTACAGATGTACTTTGTTACATTTCAAAATAACTCCAAGAGGTAGGTATGATGGACGGCATAATTAATCAGGTCAGTTGCCCAGGCTCTCTCTGCCAGACAGATATAGAACCACACCCTCATTTACTGTCTTCTCGAGGTCAGCCCAGGTCCTTTTCATTTTAAACATTTAATTGTTGATCACCATGAAGAAATAGGCAGAAAGTGACATCTAAGGAAAATGTGGGGAATCAGCTCAAAGTTTCTCTATTAAACCAGAGGTGGAGATGGGGCCCATATTTGGAACCAAAAAAAAAAAAAAAAACCCAAACCACACACACACACACACACACACACACACATTTCAGGGGCACTGGCAGCTTTGCTCCCTTGCAGTTGGACAAGGGCCAGTCAGTGCCTGTTTCCAACGTCCTGCACACCAGATAGAATGGCCCTGGTCCTGTCTGCTTTCCTTGGGCTGTTTTCCCCTCTCCAAGACAAATTTTTGACATTCATTTTTTTCCCCAAACTTGGCAGGTATGAAACATGGGGATGGGGTGCGGTGCCAACTGAACCTATCAGGCCCTGAATCCCTTTAAGACTCAGTTTCTCCTCTGGCAAAGTGAGCTTGTTGTCAACCTGGAAGGGTTGGGGTGAGGCTGACACGGGACAGTGATCATCAGGGTGGTGTTTGGCACACTTCATGAGGTTCGCCCAGCGGCTGCCGACGGCGGGGTTCTGTGGCCTTTCTCTGGGGTTCCTGGGCTCGGGGGTGTCTTGGCGCTCACCCCCACATCAGAGCTTCCCTGACTCTTCCCGCGCTGCCAGAGCTGCGTCCTCGGGAGCTGCCTGACACTAATTGGTGAGGAGATGGGCGTGTGGGCTCTGGGCGGTTAGCTGTTTCCACTTTCCCCCTCATTCCGCCTGTCGTCTATTCCCTTTCAGAAATCAAATCAAAAGAATTTAATTTTCAGCCCACACTCTTTTAAAGGCCTCTCTCATGTCTTTGTTAGCGGCTACCCACTGTGGTTCTGCCTAAGGAGGTTTTCAAGCCAACTCAAGTGAAGATTGAGAAAGAATATTAGAACAGAATTATAGAAAAGATCACACTGATCTTGGTGAGTTTTCAAGTTCTCAGATTTTCTCCAAATATTCTATTTTTGTTGTGGTTAAATAACCATATTTTCAATGGTTAAAATGTTGAGGATTACCTTGTAGGATCCTGCAACAAATAGGCTGCAGGCACTAGTGTGAAGTGAGCTGTGTGACCTTCAGCAAGTTGATTAACCTCTCTGGGTCTCCGTTTATTTATCTGAAAGTAAATATAATATCAATATTCACCCCATGGGTTGTTATGAGGTGGGAATGAGTTTAAAAAGGGAAAGGGCTGAGGACAATGCCTGACATAGAGAATAACTGTTGGTAGCAGTTAAGTTGTTGCACTGGGGGCCATGGTGCCAGGTTTGTATGTAACTCAGTATGTCTGCTCCATTTTCTCTTCTCCTTACTCACTGGTGTCTCTGCATGTCCTTGGTTCCTGTTTTCTCACAGTAGGAATTACATATGGTTTTAATCTGCCATAGTTGTGATCTTTCAAATGAGTCCAATTTCAACTTCACAACCCCACTTCCAAATGGCAATGTCCCTCTGTTTCTTGGGACGCCCTCCGCAAGAGGGAATCTCAACATCCCAACTTGCCTTCTTTGCTCTTCTGTGGATGAACTGCACAGGCAGGGTGGTTATCTCTGACTGATTGGCATTGGTGGGAGTAGACAAGCACACAGAACAAGAAATCTGGCTGCTGCCTTAGCAGGGATCTGGGGTAGGGTGATTTCCATTACCAAGGGCAAGAGCAGATGGGCAGCCAAGCAATGATTAGCATCTTGCAGCATACATTCACGTCTGCTGTCCACAGCAATTATGTTCAGAGTTTATTCTATGAGTCTTGATTTCTGCCAAAACCAGGAGGTAATGTCTAAAAGAATACTGGACAAGGAGCCAGGGGGGGTGGAATCCATCTTCTACCTGTAATTTGTTGTAAGACCTGAGATGACATATTTCACCCCCATAGGCCTAATTTTCCTCATCTGTCAAGAGAATGGGATGGGAAAGATGAACTCTAAATTCCTTTCCACCTCCAAGATGAAAAAGGAACAGAAATGAAGGAGCACGGTGCCTAAAATATGACCTTGGACCAGAAATGCTTAGATAATTGAACTTGATCCATAACTTAAACCATTAATGATCTGAACAGTTCCATATGGACTGATATTTTTGGAGACAATTATCTACACAGTAAGCATATGTTGAATTAGCATAAGGTTGCTATTAAAATATACTGTGGAAATGAAATGTAAACGTCTATCATCATAGGAAGCAACAAACTCACATCCCCGATCGAGCCCTTCGCTTAGTAGTCCCTATGACTAAAGCCGCTCCTTCCTTCCTGCCATTGCTGACGTGCCCACGAGGGTGAGGAGTCTACATGAAAGGTGGGCTGCTTCCCCTCATGCACCTCCTCCCTGACGTCGGGCGTTGGCTGGTCTGTGATCACCGTTGTCCTATGGCCAGGTTTACTAATCAACAAGCTGGACAGTAAAGTGTCACCGCATGAGGAATGCACCCTCTAGGGTTGTCATCGCTTGGGCTCAAAATCGACTTATAGGAATAGAAATGTGCCGTGAGTGACATGGGACAAATAAAGACTGAAGGTTGTTTTTTTTTCAATAACCAAGTTTGCACAGAAGACAGGATAGCTACTAAGATCAGCCATGATTCAGGAAGGAGGCTAGATTTTGCTGATCTTTGGATGTTGGGCGCCTAGGACAGACTTTATCTGTCTAGTTCCTTGTGCCAATGTAGAGTAAGTCGAAGGTTTTTCTGGTTTCATCTTTTGCTGCTTGAGTCACCATCTCTTCCTCGTTTTTGCCTGTCCTGGGCCTTGGAATGCACTCAGGAAGTTCAGTTTGACACATAACCAAATTGATTGGTGATATTCAGTCTCAGGGTATCCAGAGAGAAACAGGGTTCTTTCTGGTCTGAGTCAAACAGGACAACTTGCCAGGGCCCCTGAGCGACTGGTGTGCCCATGTTACTCAGGGGCATAGTCAAGGTCTCACTGCCTCTAGCTGCGTGCTAGCCTCGGTTCTCTGCCCCCGAACCAGATTGCAGGTTGCACTTTTTCTTCAGCAAGTTCCCTTGCTCCTCAGATGGCCCTCAGAGCTCCTGCGTGAGGCATTTGCACCCGAACAAAAATAGCAATGACGCAGGATAATGCTGAACAATTTGTACTTGTGGATCATCAGGTTGACTGAAATTTTGAGATCTGTTTTATGTCCCTGGCCATAGAATTCTTTCCAACACAGTGTCTTTCTGATGATCCACTCACTCAAGTGAGCTCTCATGAGTGCACATATAGTGTGTTGAGAAGCAGTCCCAGGCCAGGTACCTGTCAAGATCAAATCTATTGTTCCCCTTCATCTCTAGCCCAGTGCCATGTCAACTGGTGGCTCGTGGACGGGTGTTCATCTGAAAAACCTTTGTCCATAGTGGGATAAGGACAGAAATGGAAAGCCAGGGTTCAGAGGCATGATGGCAGTTTTACAGAGCGATTTTATGTCTGTGGAAGCTGGTAATTAAAATTTGAAGTTTGGATTTTGTGAGACATTATTTTTTTAATTTTATTTTTCTAGTAATTTGATTTTGTTACCATTTACTGAAGTATTGTTTACAACAGATTGGAAACAGCAACAAACCCAAACTGGTTTGTCACCTCAGAGAAGCACAGGTTTTGAATGATTTGCTTTTCTTTCTGGCTTTTAGAAATCACATTAAGTGAACCATAGTAACACCTAGGCTTTAAAAAGAGGAACCGATGTCCAGCCTCCCTTGGTGGCCCCACACACCACCCAAGGATAGGGAATTCTCGTCATTCTGGAGTTGATGGATGACTACTTCTTAGCACTTGGAAGCCTGAAGTGCTGCTGAACCCCTCAATACCAAGCCGAGGAAACACCAGGGGACAGGCTGTGTCTCGGGAGGAGTCCCTAGGACCATCCGGTCATGTCCCACACATGGGATCTGGAATATGAGCTTGGACCTAGTGGTAGAAAAGCAAGGATCACTTCAATGTGGCCAAGATGGTGAGAGTAGAATTAAAAGTATTCTTTAGAATTCTGCCTTTGGATACCTTTTCCGGTGGTGGGGGGACCATAACAATTCAATAGCGGAGTCAGTCCAAGCTTGTTAGAAACAGGCTGTTTGCAGATACTGGACTGTGCATCCACAGACTCCACAGGCCACAAGGGGACAGTTTCCCTAGTGGCCTTTTCCTCACTCACCATTGTGCTGGTTTTTCATAGCTTCCTCTTCTAACATCACAATCTTGTCACATGTGTCCCCTACCTGGCTCCCATTCCCATCAGGCTATGCTGGCCACCCTCCAGGCCTACAGCCCTTCTGTGCCAACGGTGTCGTTCAAGGCCAGGTTTCTTTGGGGTGTGTGTGTGTGTGTGTGTATGTGTGCATGTGTGTGCGCGTGTATGCACATGAGTGTGTGGTGCTGGGAATTGAACCCCAGGCCTCATGCATGTTAGGTAAGTGCTCTACCACTGAGCTCCACCAAGTTCATTTTCTTGTGTCTGGTCCACATGAGTCCACATGGTTTTCACTTCTTTTTTATTTTATTTAGGTCATACTGATTTTCTTTATGTGACCACTTTAGCTGAAACTTTCACAGATATGTTTTCCAGTTATGAAAATGAAAGTTTTCCAGCATGTGATCCATAGCTCTTCCTGAGTGGCTGTGCCCAGTTTCCATTGCCACCGCATAGTCCTGGCCTTGGCATGGACTGTACTTCACCTAGGAGTTGGCGTTCAGAGTCTTCAGGAAACTGCTGCACATGGCATGAGGAGGGAGATGAGATGGAGCCACTCTGGTACCAACTTCCCACTGCAACGTCTGAGTGAGTCGTGCACTGAGTAAGTGTGTTCTGTTTCCAAGGAGGCTTCCTTCCCCTAACATTTAGTGACTACTTCTCTGTGTCTGCCTTAGGCCCTTTGGGTTGCCATGACAGAAGGGCATAAGCCGGGTGTCTTACAAATAATAGAAATGATTCCTCCATTTCTGGAGGCTGGAAGTCCAAGACCTCAAGGTGCAGAGTTCCAAAGGATCCAGACCATAGATCAGCGATGACATCAGGACCACTGACAACAACAAATCAGTTCTCTGTCAGACTTCTGATCTTACTCCCTAAACCAAATATAAAAAGGGTCCAAAAGGGAAAAGTAATTTTTTTTCCTGATTGATTTGTCTATGATAAAGGTAAGGTCAATTTTCTGGAGTTTTTCTGATCAGTATTTTTTTCTTCTTTACTCAGGAAGATTAGATGGGAAAACACTCATAATTGACTTACTGACTAAAGAAAATAATAATTTTAAAGCAGTTCAATATCTTACCATATCTTACCCAAAAGAAAATGGAGATGTAGGGAGACATCCACTGAAGCATCTTGATTCACCACCTTGAACTTGACAGTAATGTGAACAGCCCAGTTCTCACATTCAGGTCTTGTACTGTGAGCCTGTTATGATTTCTATTAATAAGCCAATTGAATAGGACATGTGGCAGGATTTTAAATCCCTGTATGGCATCATATATGGTCCTCTGGCTGCTTTCTGGATGCTTCCTTTTATTATTTCAGGATTCTTTATTTTTCAAGATCATCATGTAAAGTCCTTGGTTGTTTTCTTAATACTAACATTACAAATGGATGTAGGTGTCTGTACACACATTGAAAATTTAAGCTTTTAAATTAAAAACCATCAACTAACCAGAAGAAAGCAAGAAAACCCAAGATTTTCAGAGAACAAAATATTAGGTTATAATAGGTGTGCACAATCTGATCAACTGTTAAAAGACAAAGACTTTTCAGATTTAAACCTGGAATGTTCTTGAAGGAATTGATAATGCTCTACATCCAAATGGTAGGGAGAATAAACATTTGATAAAATAGTGTTTCATGGATTCTGGCTCATAATGTACAAGCACATAAAGAGTACAACTACTTATAATAGAAGGACATGGGATTTCTTAGTATTTTAAGTTTATCCCAGAAATATACTTTTCTCTGCCATTCTTCCCAAGAAGAATTAGCGTGGAAGACAGTATTCCATAAAAATGTGGCATTATAGACATGATACTACAAAGTTTTGGGTGTGAGCAAAAGGCACATTGTTTTTCTTTAACTACAAAACAATATATGTTTATCATTAAAAATAAAGAAAATAGAATGTATTTATGAAAAGTTGCTTTGTGGCATAAGATATGGTCTATTTTAGAGAAGGATCCATGCGCTGCTGAGGATAAAGTGTGTTTGCTCATTGATGGATGATATATTCTATATATGTCTGTTAAATCTAAATCATTGATTGAATTATTTAGTTCTATAGTTTATTTATTTAGTTTTTGTTTAGAATATCGGTCCAGTAGTGACAGAGGTGTGTTAAAGTTACCCAGTATTATTGTGTTGCGGTCTGTTTGATTCTTGAAATTGAGAAGAGTTTGTTTGATGTCTGTAGATGTTCCAATGTTTGGGGCATAAATATTTACGATTGTTATGGCTTGCTGATGTGTAATTCCCTTCAGCAGTATAAAATGTCCTTCTTTGTCCCTTCTGATTAACTTTTGCTTGAAGTCCATTTTATTTGATATAAGGATGGAAACCCCTGTTTGTGTATGACATCCACATGAGTAATGTGTGTTTTCCAATTCTTTCACCTTCAGTCTGTGGATGTCTTTGCCCAGGAGGTGAGTCTCTTGGAGACAGCTATTGTTGGATCTTGTTTTTTAATCCAATCTACAGTCTATGTCTTTAGATTGATGAGTTTAGGCTGTTAACATTCAAGGTTATTATTGAGATGTGATTTGTATTCCCAGTCATTTTGGTTAATTTCTGGTTTTTAATTTGACTTAGTTTCTCTGACTTCCTTAATAAGGCTCCCAAAGCACAAGAAGTAAAATTAAGAATCAATAAATGGGATGGATTCAAACTAAAAAGTTTCTTTTCAGCAAAGGAAGCAATCAAGAATGTGAAGAGAAAGCCTATAGAATGGGAGAAAATCTTTACAACATGCACCTCAGATAGAGCCTTAATCTCCATGATATATAAAGAACTCAAAAGACTTAACACCAAAAAAAAAAAAAACAAACAAACAAACAAATAACCTAATCAACAAATGGGCTAAGGAATTGAACAGACACTTCACAGTAGAAGAAATATAATCAGTGAACAAATAAATGAAAAAATGTTCAACATCTTTAGCAATTAGGGAAATGCAAATCAAAACTACTCTAGGATTTCATCTTACTCTAGTCAGAATAGCAATTATCAAGAATATAAGCAACAACAAGTGTTGGTGAGGATGTGGGGAAAAGGCACACTCATACATTACTGGTGGGACTGCAAATTGGTGCAACCAATGGAAAGCTATATGGCAAGCTGCATGGAGATTCCTGAGTAAACTTGGAATGGAACCACCATTTGACTTAGCTATCCTACTCCTCCGTTTATACCCAAAGGACTTAAAATCAGCATACTACAGTGACACAGCCATATCAGTGTTTATAGCAGCTCAACTCATAGTAACTGAACTATGGGATCAACCTAGGTGTCCTTCAACAGATGGATGGATAAACAAATGTGGCACATATACACAATGGAATATTACTCAGTCTTAAACAAGAATGATATTGTGGCATTTGCAGGTAAATTGATGGAGCTGGAGGATATCATGCTAAGTGAAATAAACCAATCCCCCCAAACCAAAGGTTGAATGTTTTCTCTGATATGTGGATGCTAACTCACAAAAGGTGGGTGCGGCTAGGGAAGAATAGAGTTACTTTGAACTAGGTGGAGGGGAGTGAAGGGAGGGGAGGGGATAGGTATGAGGGTAATAAGGATAATAGAATGAACAAGACATTATTACTCTATGTACATATATGACTATACAATCGGTGTGATTCTACATCATATACAACCAGAAGAATGAGAAATTATGCTCCATTTCTGTATGATGTGTTAAAGTGCATTCTACTGTCATGTATAACTAATCAGAACAAATTGGAAAAAAACGAATGAATGAAAAGAAAATAATAACGTATTTAAAGTGATAGCAGTTGCTGAAGTTACTTTTTAGGAAATTGGAGGCATCTTTTTTCTAGTTTAAACCTGTTGAAACCACTGACTCTTCACTTAAAACTGCAAAAGTGCCCAGTGAGCAACTTTTTCAATATTAGCAGACCAAAAATTTGCCTTTGGAGCACACTAAAGCCACGATTTTCTGAACGTGTACCCTAGGAAGAGCCACCAAGTTGATGGATGGGCAGACCACCAGTTATTTCACTTTTGCTTACCTGCAACCACTTTCCCATGCTGTGGACTACCCTGTTTCTTTATCTCACAGATATTTCTAATCCCTCTCAAAGAGGAGGCAGATGTGAGACTTGCTCTCTTGTCTCTACACTTACCTGCCTCTTGAATAAACCCATTTCCTTTTGCAAAACCTTAGTTTTCCATGACAGGTGTACTGCATGCTATGCAAAACAGGCCTGGTTCAGTAACACAAGACAGAGGCATATGTCACATACTGTTTCTCAATTTTCCATTTAAATCTCCCATCAGCACATCATGAATAACATCCTGTGTCATTAAAATCAACCTTATTTATTTTAATGGGTAGGTAGAATACCATCATATGTCATATTTAGGAAGTGCCTCCCCCCAATTTATACTTAGGGTTTCCCTGTTATTTTTCGATATTATAACAATGCAACCAACATCCTTCATGTGTATATTTTCACATTCGTATGAGCAATTGGTGCAGGAAAATCCCTATAAGTAGAATTATGGGTCAAAATATAGTACATTTAATATTTTGATAGACTCTTTCAAATTGCTCACAAAGGCATGCATATTCATTTCTACCATAGGGTGCACATTCACAGTGGATATTTGTGAAGCATCTTATAACAATTTTAAACAGTTGCTGGCATATTTCTACATTCTTGCAGATGCTAAATAGTTAATATTAGACCAAGAAATTATTTCAGAATAATTACATGGGTTCCAATACCTTAAACTCACTGCAAACCGACATAATAGGGGAAAGTATTGAAAATAAGACTAGAGAGATTTCAAATCTTTGACTAATGAATGAAGAGAGAATATATGTCTTTTGGAATTTGAGTAGGGAGTTAACCTCAGAGACCATGACCTTGAATCATGGAGCAGCACCCTTCTAGCAGGATTACAGGAGGCTCCACCCTGCGTGCAGACACTCCAGCAAATGGTGACGGGATTGGCCTCTTCTCCTTTTTATGGGAAACACCTCATGGTACTGATACCCATAGGAGCAGAGTTCAGAATAAAACCCCTCTGAGCAAGAGCTGTGAAGTACCAGAGGGCTGCCCTTTAGCCTGCATGTGCGACTATGGAGGAATTTTCAGCTTCGTTACTTCTGACAATCTGTCCATGCCCACATCCCTGAGAGCTAACCCTTGGAGCTGCGAACTAATGTATCCACAAGACAGTGCCTGCATGTGTGCTGAAGCTGCCGGGAAGAACTGTTGCCACTCAGTACTATTTTAGAAGGCGGCTTTGCTCACCGCCAACACCATCCTGAGTACTATTTGGGGAATGAGAGCGGGGAGACCTGATTCTGGGTTCAGATGCCACCCTCACTGATGTTTTGACCTTATGTCACTGCTCAAGTGCCTCATTTTCTTCACCTGTGAAATGGGTTCATACTGCCTTGTGTACTTTCTAAGTGAAGGTCACACGAGTTCATAGGTGTGAACACAGCATATAGCACAAATTGGATTTCAGATGTAAATCTTTGTTAATGAAGGAGGGTCTCCTAAAGTTCTTTGTAAACAAATAAACAAACTCGTTGCCAGCAGCCCAGAAGGAGAAGGATTGGATGCCTGCACAATCTTGCGAATATACTGAAAACCACTGTTAAGAAGGAAGGAGGAAGGAAAAGAGAGAGAGCCATCTTTCTAAACAGGGGAGATGATGATGGGTGAAGGGAGATGATTTTTCGGAGCCCAATTTACAAGCCAGGACCTCTTGAGTTCTTTAAATATGGTGTCATCATTTTATCCTTTCTATAATCTGAGATGCGGAGATTATTATCCAGAACTTTGGAAAATGAGAGCTTCATACCTTGCTTGAGCAATTAGCTTGCTCAAGATTTGAATCTAAGTTCTTGACCCTTAAACCTGAGCCCTTCCACTGCACAAGCTGCTTCTTGACTTAGTCAAAGCAAGGGTAAGCTTGGTCAAGGACATCAGCCCCACATGCTTGATCTCCCCTCCAGAGACTCTACACAGAAGAACTTGAAGGCTTTCCTTAATGTCCACTTCAAAAGAAACCAAGTGCCACTGCCTGAGAAGTGCCACAGTCCATTACATGTCTAGTGTTTATACCCTCCTCCTAACCTTCCTGGGTCTATTTGCATTTTCAGCCCAAAACCCTGTTTTGGGTTAATGAGGCCCACAATTTCCCTAGCCAAATGTTTATTGGCTTCCAGTTTAACATAAGCTCGTATCTAATCAGTGTAGACGTTGAAACAAGTTCCATGCTGGCAAATTCCCAAAGCAAAAGGAGGTAAATGAGAACAACATGAATGAGACAAACAAGGGAACCACTGTGGGGGAAGAGTTTAATCAACACTTAGAGAAACATGGCTGCCTCCTGCTGAGTTGGAAATAAATCTGCTTTGTGGATGTCCTGATGCCTTTAACCATACCCTCTCCACTAGTACAAAGCCTTTTGCCTCTGCACCAATCCTACTGGAAGTCATTTTTTAACAAGAGGAGTTGAACACTCTCAGATCCACATTTTTAAATGAATTTTAAAAAAGAAAAGAAAAAAGGACAGTAGCAGACACTGTTGGGGCCTTACCTATCACCTTGTAGACGTTTACTGTGAACCTTGTACACATGGCTACTGTCTGAGGAGGGTGCCAGATGAGGGCTCGGCAAGTAGGAAGGACTAGTGAGTTACCTCCAGAAGTTAGTTGCTTTCATCCAGTGACTGGCTGATGGACAAATAATCAAAGACCGAGTGTGTGTGTGTGTGTGTGTGTGTGTGTGTGTGTGTGTCAGCATCCTGTCTCCATGGTTGGGATAACCCAGAGGCCTGCTACATGGAGAACTAATTATTTTGAGAGAACATGTTTTGTTGGCTTCCTTCCCTTCCTGCTCTCACTTCCTGCTTTTTTGGGGATTATCTCCCCAAAACACTACCTGAATGAGAAGTTTTGTCAGAGTCCCCTTAGGAAAAACCCAAACCAACAAAAGGATGCCTCCCACTCTCTGGTGAAAAACAAAATAATCATTAAGAAAAAAAAAAAAAAAAAAACTTTTGACTCTCCTCTTTAGGACTCCTATTGATTTTAGGTTTCTCTCATCTCTCCAGAACTTTTTCTCCATTGGCTGATTTCCTCACATCCCTCAAGATTTTACTGACTGCCTGAAAACTAAGTGGTGCTCTTTCTGCTTGGCCACTCTTACAAATAGGTGGTCTAATTCATTGGGTCTTTCTGAATGTTACTACCTGAAAAGTTAAACACAGAAACACACAGAGTGTTAGCTGCCCAGGAAGGAAGGAAGCGGAGTACTCCATGGCTAAAGAGACTCAGGTAGAAACCAGGTTCTCTGGTCCCTAATTTCTGCCTCACTGGTTCTTATAGACTCTCTGCCCTCATTCTGTTCCCTATGTGGGTGCCATTTTGTCCTTTGGTTCTCTTCTAGTTACTGGCTGAAGCCCTTCACAGGAGTCTTCCCCTCCACTGAAGCTTACCCCCATCTTTACAAGTTGTATGCTGGTATGACCTCCAAAGGAAATGGCCACCAAACTCTCCCCGAAACATCGTATTCTGGGTCAACACTCATTTCTCCCACAAACAAGACACTTTTCTTTTTTCTCCCCCTATTCCCACTGGCCAAACAAGTTTTCCCAGGTCATGTATCTCACCTCCACCAAACTTCTTTGCCTATAACTTTAAAAGTCCTGTTTCTCACTTTTCAAACAAATATTCATTAAAAACCATACCATCACTGAGGCCATAAAATCACCAAGCTTCCTTCCCAACCTCATTCTGATGGCACTGGGGCAGGAGGGGGGGTGCAATGCTCACCCCCCCCTTCCTCAGCCCAGTGTCTTCCCTTCCGGAACACCTCCAAACACACCCCAAGCATACATAGGCAATTCATGTTCGCAAGGAGAGGGAACAGTTTGGACATTACCATATTTAGGTTCTCGTTTGATTATAGAGAACATAAAGAATTCCCAGGGAGAGTGGTCCCACCTTGGCTCAAGCATATCAATCTGTACAAAGCACCTAAGGGCCTGCATTGCTCACCTACACAGTTACAGTCCTTTCTTATTATTATAGGGAACGTTGTTTATATCAATATTTAAATATGCTATTTTCCCCAAATGAACCACAACAGCCTCATTTAAAGTTATTTCATTATGATGAACAGATATTTGGACAATTCAAAACTGTACTCCACTTGCCATACAAAGGACTCCAATAAAACCTCAGTTTTGCGTGTAAATACATATTTAAACAGTTTAAAAACACATTGACTGCATAATTTGTATTTGTAACTGCTCAAAATAAAGGACTTTTTATTTCACGTGCCAAATAATGAGAACTTGGATGCCTTCTGGAAGGATGCATTATTCATGTGGAAAGAAACAAAATCAATAAATGAAAATTCAAATAAAAATAAAACCCATTATGATTCTGCACTCAGACAATGATCATCCTGTGCATTATTTACTCAAGGAAAAGACACAGGAAAATGGCTCTTTTGGACCTGGGCTGCATGCTGAATCATAAACTCCTGCTTAGGCTATTTGAAAATAAACAATTATACATTTCTAACATTCTACACAGTTTTCATTAGTTTGTGACTAAAATTATTTAAAAATTCAACAACAAAATACATTTGGGAGATTGGTAAAATATGAAGATGATTATATTCTATTGTTAACACATCACTTATTTCATTGCTACAGGGTATACAGAATCCATTAAGGTTCTGACTAGGGTTCTATGGAAATCATGTATTTGCACATAGGGAGCACTGGCCAAGCCTGTAAAGCTGGGCGGGAGGGAAGCAAAGAGGGGTGTTGTTAGGGTCAGGGTGTGGATTTTGGCACCTCTTGTGAAGCTTCACCAGTTTCCACAAAGGTATCAAGAGTGGTCATGAGGTCAGGCTTTGGAGTCAGACTTCTGGGTCAAATCTTGTCACTGATATAATATGAGCTTCATAGTTTTTGTCAATAATCTCTCAAGGCCTTGGTTCCTCACTGTAAAAATGGGTTTTTAATGATTGCACCTGCCTCATAGCATAGGTTGTGAGAATTAAAGGAAACTCTCAGCCCAGCACCTTGCACATGGAAGTTACCCAGCAATGCTAACCTTAGACGATCTAGGAGTAGTCTTATAAGTGGAAGGGCAAATGGCTAGCTTTCACCTTCTACAATCAGTACATGCACTTCCATTCCTTCTGAATAATATTATGTCAGACCTCTAAAGCCCATTTCTTATAGTTATGAGAAATAACCTGCATGGAAATTGCCTAAAAATAGTCTACATCTTATCCTTTGCTCAAGACAAGTCATCAGGAAGCTGCAACTGATAAGCTTACAGAATAGATACTATCGAATTGGTTTTGCTGCAGATTGGTGCCAACAGCTTACATTGAAGGGTAAAAACAAAACAGCTCTAGGAAATTAAATATTTTATTTATCATAGGAATATTTGATGATCCCTACTTTATTATATAGTTTTCTCTTTTTTGAAGATCCTTTAGTGTCCACAACTAGGAAAAAACTACATTTATCAATTCATTTAAAAATTTTACGTTTCTCACTCTGTTTTCACTGGACAATGTTTTGGGTACTGCAGATATAACAGTAAACAAAACGACAAAAATACCTGCTCTGAGGAAAAGTTTACCTCCTATATCCATGGAAAACTGATTTATGTTCATCTTATAGCCGCTATGAGGCTTAAAACTGACGCAGTTTAACCCTTCACTTTGGATCCTAGGAAGTTCAGAGTCAAGTTATATGGTTCTAATGGCATATATCCTTATGTGTTCTGTTTTGTGTGTGTGGTGTTAGGGACTGAACCCAGGGTCTTATACATGTGAGGCAAGCACTTTACCAACTGAGCTATATCCCCAGCCCCAATTTTTAAAAAATATTTTTTAGTTGACAATGGATCTTAATTTTATTTATTTATTTATTATATCTGAGACTCGAACCCAGCGCCTCACGCATGCTAGGCAAGTGCTATGCCACTGAGCCACAACCCCAACCCACCTTGTGTGTTAATTTTACTCCTGGATTTATCTTGACAGTATTACCAATTTTCTCATCTATTTCTATATTATTCTGCTACAAAAACATGCATTCCTATAAGCCAACTCAACATCTTTTGGAAGAAATGAAATTAATAATTCATAACTTCATGAAAGACATTAATAAACAAGTAAATACAATAATAGAAACATAGGCATGTTTCCTACATCTTGAATGGCCATCTTGTTTTGCTTCCATTCTTTCCCTCCTCCAGCCTCAGAGCAATAATGCATGGAAGCTCATTCACTGTCCATCTGAAATATTTCAGACTCCATTCAAAGTGGGAAGATTCAATGTTAACAGCACAGACTAAGTCTCTGGGAGTCTGTATTAGTCAGGTTAAGTTGCTATAACAAAACACTGTAGACTAAGTGGCTTTAATGATAGAAATTAATGTTTTCAAAGTTCTAGAGGTTAGAAATCCAAGTACAGTGGGTAGTGACTTGCTCAAGTTCTGGTGAGGGTTCTTTCCCTGATTTGCACATAGGAGCTTTCTTATTGTATCCTCATATGGCATAGAAAGAGTAGAAGTAAGAGCAAGAGAAATTAAGAGGAGAAAGAGCAGGGGTGTGTGGGGGAGACAGAGAGGTCTCTACCTCTTCTTTTAAGGTCACAGAATTTGGGCTCCACCCTTATGACTTCATTTAACCTTGATTATCTCCCAAAGACCCTTTCACCAGTCACATTTGGGATTGGACTTCAATAAATGAATTTTGGAGGGGAATAGTTCACACCAGAGCAGAGGCCTCATGAAGACTTGCCCAATATCCTAAGAACTGTAGTCAAGACATATTATAAATTCATCATAGTCATTTTTTGTTTAAGGTCCCTCACTATTTTGTACTTATATTTGGCCTAAATCCAAGATTGCAGGTAAAGGCCAATTTATTTTATTTTGCCCTCAGAGAAGATTTAACTTCTTTTTCATCATGTTTCTATCACACAATGAAGGCTCACAGCTGATTAGGATGCTGTGTCAGTCTTTGCTGATTGCACTACACAGCATACCAGAAAGAATGGTGAGTATCTGTGTTGTCATCTACAACAAATCCTGTGCATTCTCTAGATTCCAGACACTGCAGGATTTAGTCATGACTAATAAAACACCATCTCCATCCTTACAAATGAGTAGAACATACAGACAAATAAATAGATCTTTACAAAGCATTACTACAAGCAGTAGAGGAGGGGGAAAACAGCTTTATGGGCACATAGAAGTAGCATTATAACTTGGGGTGTCAGCAAGGGCTTTCCCAATGCAAACATGTCTGAATGGAAATCTTAACTTACATAATCATGATCTAGGTAAAGCATGGATGTGATCAGGGACAGAGAGGGGAATGTATCTTAGAAATAGGGAAGAAAAAAAGTGGAAAAGAAGATTAGGCAGATTAGGGAGGGTGTAGCTCTGTAGGAAATCCAAAAGTAGCACAATATGTCTACAGAGTGGGGAGACAGGAGATCCCAGGACAGAGCTCACAAGGGCAGCAACATTTAAAAAGCTTTGGCGGTGGGAGGATAAATAGTTGATGCCGTCAACAGAAGGGTGGCCAGGCAGCTGGAGGGTTTGCTGGCATGAAAGCCAGATCTCTAGGAGATGATTCCAAATCCAGGGAGTTGTGCCCTGGGTCCAAACCACTAAGAGGCAAAATAAAGTAAGAAGGGAAAAACATCCAGGGATGAAGAAAAGAGGAAAAGTGAGTGGTGGAGTAATTTAAGGAGAGTACTTTTAATGAAGTGGTAGGGAAAGGGCAGCTGTTACACCTATTCCCTTTGGGATGGAATTTGATTGAACAGCAGGCCTGGTCCAGGGCATGCCTTTGGTGGAAACTGTACTGGGTGTCATTATGTGTGTATGTGAAAACACACACACACACACACACACACACACACACACACACACACAAGTATTTGCAAGGAAAACCACAAAATATTAACAATGATTTTCTCTGTGTGGTGAGGTATAGCCGGATAGTGGGATAATAAGTAATTTTGTTTATTTATCCTTTCCTATATTTTATGTTTTCTAAAGTGAACATTATTATTTGGCAATCATAAAAACAACATAAACAATTTTAGAAAGTGATTTACATAGAGGACATAGGGCAGGTATTAAAGCCATAAAGTGGGGTTACTTTAGCTATGAACCAAGACTTGAGTTTAGCTATATTTTTGCATCGGTTTATCCAAATGCTTTTTTCTGCCTTTCTTTTTCCCCATCCCTAACCATCAATATCTCACATACTTGGATACTGGAAAAGATTTTGTCTGAATAAAAACAAGCTGGTTTTATGAAAACGGAAGGATGTCATCCAATTTGGGGTCATTATTATATTGAAAATTTGCCCTGGATTCAGACAAGCTTAGAGCACATACGAAACTCACCTATTCATTGCCCGTCTTCCCTTTATGCAGAGCCATACATTTAAAAAAATAAGATGTGAAGGGAGGATTTGCATTGCTGAGTTTCAGTCAAAATTGGAAAAAGGAGGAAAATCAAAACAGTCAGTTTGCATCATGGTTACCATTTTTTAAATTGAAAATTTTAGAGAAAGTATGTAACTGGCAGAAAGAAACACTCCTCAGATCTAATGGAAAGAGACTGTCCATTAGAATTGAAGGTCTTTGGAAACAAACTCTTAGCACCATGCCGACTTAAATAGCCACAAACCCCATGCCCAGAGTCTGATGGCACCCTCCCCCCAACTCCTTAGCTAACTCAAGGAGAGGTGACAACTGGGTGATTCCAACCGGAAAACAGAAAATCAAAGAACTTGAGTTTCTTGCCCAAACCCATGAGGCATGTGATTAAAAAGGAAAGTGGATTTCTTTCTGTCTTCCTTCTACATCCCACACGCCTCCCATAGCTAACAGCAGCAGCAGCAGCAGGGCTTTCCAAGCTAATCATCAGGTCTTGCAAACCTTCAGATAAAAATATCTTCCTTTTGAATTTTCATTCACAGGCAACCTTCTCGGCTATGTCAGTACATGTTCCAGGCAGAGGACAAAGGATTCCAGTCAGGGGGAGCACAGTAGCATGTGGCAGGCAGTAGTACTGGGGCTCAGCCCTCACTGTGTGGGGTAAGTCAGAAACCCCTGGTTCTGAGGCTGGAGGAAGTTTGGTTAGAACAGGGCCTGAGCTGGCCTCAGGGATTTCCAGACTCCCAGCTAGGTTCAGAAAGGAGCAGTAAAACCAGGAGGACTTAATTCATGTATCAGAACTTCAATTTAAAAAGAATCACCTAAAAAAAAAAAACTTGTTAAATATTGAGGTTCCCAGTTACCATTGCCAAGTTCAGGTTCAGTTCAATCTGGAACGGGTACCAGGAATTTGCTTTGTAAAATAGCATCCCAGGTTATTCTGATACAAGAACCCACATGTTGAGAAATGCTTCAGATTTTCATGCCATCTCTGCTGGTACTGCTTTGATCAGTGGATATGGAAAGCAAAGTATAACCAGTTAACCCTGGGGAATTCCTCAGGTGTGTGGTATGAGGCAAAGGTCACCTACTCATAGGCCACATAGCCTTCAGCTTCCTAGACCACTGAATCTAATTGCTGATTTAGGGGCAACATGATTATTCTTAGCAAAGCAAAAAAAAAAAAAAAAAAAGAATGTACAATAGATTAGGATACATTGAAAAATATATACATACTTAGGGCAAGCTGCTTTTGACTGTACCTCCCAGACTGGATGTGCTTTCTCCATCCTGTCTCCAGTGGAAAATTTGAGAAGCTCTGTTAGTGAGTGGCAGTAAGTGTACTGTAGTTAGTTTCCTCATGTAAAAATAAGCATTGTAACGTTGTTCCCCTGGAATCATTATGGTTAAGCATAAAGAAGATAACACTATTTAAGCCCTCACCCAAAGTCTGATGTCCAAAGATGTTCTATACATGTTCGTTTTTCCCTTAGTGAAGAGAAAAATGAATTTTGTACCTAGAGTAATGAGAAATTGCTTCATACCCTTCAGGATTTGAACTCTGAAGGAGCTATAGATTTTTCCCCCCTTGAGAATTGACAGGAGATAGTTATAAGCAATACTAGTTTTATGTAACGGTTCATAAAAATGAGAAAATATAATGACATATATGGTAGATTTAAGTTTATCTAAACATATTACCTGAGAAACAATGAGACACACAGTATGTATAAGAGCCTAGCAATAAGTTATTCTTCCTTTCTCCAAGCCATTCTGTAGCACTTGTATCTTATCACCACATTGTAATTCCGTTTTTGTCTTTCAAACTAAGTTCCTTGAGAATGGAGACCGTAAACTTTGTGCTAATTCATTCATTTGTAACTCAGTTAAGATTAAGACAATCTATATGTAATACATGCATGTGTTAAATAAAATTAAAGTCACAAAAAGGAAGGATATTGAGGTCTCCTGCCAGGTGCTAGTTGCTCAGCTTCTCTCCCTGGGGATGACCATGATT
Organism: Spermophilus citellus; assembly: GCF_964194105.1. Classification (NCBI taxonomy): domain Eukaryota; kingdom Metazoa; phylum Chordata; class Mammalia; order Rodentia; family Sciuridae; genus Spermophilus; species Spermophilus citellus. The sequence continues at coordinate 56,910,129 of NC_138183.1, read as the reverse complement.
CCAACTTTTATGTGCCTTTCCAGAGATAGTCTCTAAGTCGTATTCTATAAAAATATTAGTATGTAAACCCCAATTTTTGTACTTAGCTTTTATATTTTATATATTTGATACTTTTATATTTTATTAAATGCTATAGATTTTAACGTCAATGCATGTATTACTGTAAACACCATATATTAAAGATTTTTAATATTTTATATTTTAGATGAGGTTCTATCTTTTTATAGTACTGCTCTGTCCTTTTTAAACAGCTCTACTATAGTTTATTTAACCTCACTAATAAACACTTGGGTGGTTTTAAATTTAGTTGGTTCTGCTGCAATTAATGCTACAATACAAGTGGTACTAAAGTGAACATCATTTTACATATGCCTTTATGCATATTCGAGAGTGTATCTGTGTGATAAATTCTGAGAAGTGGAAATGTGGGTCATCTGTAATTTTGGTAGAAACAGCCAAATTGCTCTCTATTAAAGTTATGCTGATTTACTTTTCTGCCAACAATGACTATCAACTCCCAAATTTAATAACATTTGGTATATTATCAAAACTCAACAGCATAATGAGAGAAGCATTTGCATTTCATATGAACCAAAGAAAGTTTTGATTGGGCCAGACATGGTGGCACACTCCTGTAATCTCAGCAGCTGGGTAGGCTGAGAAAGGTGGATCACGAGTTCAAAGCCAGCCTCAGCAACGTAGGGAGGACCTAAGCAACTCAGTGAGACCCTGTCTCTAAATATAATACAAAAAAGGGCTGGGGAATGTGGTTCAGTGGTTAAATGTCCAGGGGTTCAGTTCCTGGTACCAGAGAGAGAGACTGAGAGAGAGAGAGAGAGAGAGAGAGAGAGAGAGAGAGAGAGAAGAAAGAAAGTTTTGATTGGTAGAAAGAAGAGGGATTTTTTTATAGTCCTGAGACAATTATTTGAACATACACATACACATAGAACACATACACACATGCACACACACAAAATTAAATCCAAATAGATTTCAAACTTAAATGTGAAAGACAAAAACTAAAAAGAAATTCTAGGGGAAAATATCTCTCTGACCTCAAAGCCATAAAAGAAGAGATTAATAAATTTAATTATGTTAAAATAAGAAACATCTTATTATTCAAAAATATTATGAAGAAGTGGACAGATACTGAAATCTGAAAGAAGGAACTATAACACTTACAATTGGCAAAGTCTTAGTATCCAGACTACATATGTAAAGAGCTTCTGCAACTCAATAAAAAAGATAAACATCCCTCTAGAAAAATGGGTAAAAAACATGAACAAGCACTTCACAATAAAGGTAAGATGAATATTGACTATTAATGTGAAAAGAACACAATTTAATAAGTTTTTAAGGAGATGCAAATTAAGATCTCAATGAGATACCATTTTGCTGTCAGATAAGATCATGGGTTGGAAGGCTATATTCTCATATAACATCCAATTTTCACACTACTGGTAGGAGTGGATGCAACTACTTTGGAAAGCCATTTGAGATTATCATTTACCATACCTTATGATCCTGGTATATGTTTTGTGATTATTTTATCCTTTGGAAAAAATCTGTACAAAGAATGTTCATAGCAAAAAAAAAAAAAAAAAAAGGAAGTGGCCCATATGTCCATTGACTAGACAATGAATGTTGTATTTGTTTTTACACAAAGGCATTCTACAGAAATTAAAGGAAACAAAAAATGTGGGCTTGAATGCTGCTGGTCCATGTGGTTTTAAATCCTGACATTAACACTTACTAACAGTACAATATCAGACAAGTTACTTAACTTGCTTTTCTCTTTTTTTTTTTTTAGAGTGAGAGAGGAGAGAGAGAGAGAGAGAGAGAGAGAATTTTTAATATTTATTTTTTTTAGTTCTTGGCGGACACAACATCTTTGTTGGTATGTGGTGCTGAGGATCGAACCCGGGCCGCACGCATGCAAGGCGAGCACGCTACCGCTTGAGCCACATCCCCAGCCCCAAACTTGCTTTTCTCTATCTCAACTTTTCTCAGCTATTGTTCTTGTCTCTGTGGTGAAGATTAACTGAGTAATGGCTCGTAGGATCTTAGAATAATATGTCGCATATTATCGCGTGATATGGGGACATACCAATTGAGGACAGATAGGGTGGAGAAGGGAAGGAGGAATTTCCAGGAAGAAGGATCCAACTGCATAATGTCAGGACGTCTGGAAGATGGTGATGAGCCAGGACTACCATGACCATTCTGGGCAGAGTATGTGGGCAAGAGGAGTAGTGGTAGAAGAGAAGGCTGAGGGAAAGGCAGGGTCCTGGCATGGAGAAGCAGCAGTGAGAGGGGCAGGGTGGGTGGGGGGTGAGGGTGGTATCAATAAAGTCAAGAACACAGCAAAACAGCTGCTTAAATGCATGATGGTGTCTTGCCCAGGACACTGACCTTGGGAGGGGTGCAATCTTGGTATAATCACTGAGAAGTTTCTTTTTACCATATGGAATTGCTTCTTGAGTGTTTTCCTGTCTTTCTGACACTGGCAAGAAGTTTAATTATTAATTCAAGCCCTTCCCCCCCCCCCTTATTTTTTTAAATTACAAGATAATAATGAGATTCTATCTTCTTCTTGCCCACAGAATCTGTATCCATTTTTTCATGAAGGAGATCCAAAACCTCAAAATCATGATGATAAAGGGATAGATCAATCCTGGTCTTATTTCTGAATCCATATTCCATGAACTATGTATTCAATGGATAGTGTCTCTGAATCTTACACGTTGCTACGGCACTTCACAGTGTAGAAGTCTTTTTCAAGTTCATTACCACCTTTAAATTATCCTTCCCAGAGAGATTGGAAGATGGCGGCGATGGGAGTGCATCACCCCAGTGCGCCGCGTCACTGTGCGGGAGAAAGACGAGGTGAAACGGCTGAAGGCTACTTTGTTGGGAATTTCCAGTGAAATTGAGGTGCTCCAGAATGTAGAGGATGGATTTCCATCGTGCGGGATTCGGCTGCGGGGGCTCGGTCGCAGGCGATTTCTCCGCACGGAGGGTAGCAGAGCCTGGTCGGCAGACCGCCCCGCGAATGGAGTCTGGGGCACGCGCTGGGTAGCGGCGAGGTACCGGAGCGGGAGTACAGTGATGCGGACTCTGGGGGCTCCTGCCAGCGGTGCAATGGCCGTGCTTAGTGCTGAGTTCCGGCTTTGAGACAGAGGAGAGAAGCGGTCCAGTTCGATTCTCGACACCGGTCGGACCATGGAGGAGGACAGCAGCCGCCATCTTGGAGAGCTGATGTAATCATCCCTGTTTTCTACTGATCTCAGCTCATTCAACTACGGAACAGGTGATTTTAGGCTGGTATTTGCCTGCATCTCGCAGACAGATCGCTCAGGCTCGGGACTGGAGAACCTGAGGAGAATACTCCTCGGGGCTCGCTCCTGGCAAGGCGTGCACCGGGCTTTGAGCAGCCGGATTCTGGTTCCCCAGGCTGCTTTGGCCCAGGGCTGGGGAACCTGCGGGGACTGCGGGCTGAGCCAGCTCCAAGTGGAATGTGCGCTGAGGGGCGGCTGGGCTCTGGCCCGGGGCTGGGGAGCCCGCGGGGACTGTATCTTTGACCCTGCTCCTAGCGGAGCGTGCACCGAGCTGGGAGAGTTTGGAGCGGCCGGGCTCAGGATCCCAGGGCTGCTTTGGCCTGGGGCTGGGGAACCCGCGGGGGTCGGTCTGTGGAGCCTGCTCCTAGCAGAGCGTGGCCGGGATCGGAGAGGCCGGGTTCTGGCTCCCGAAGCTGCTTTGGCCCAGGGCTGGGGAACCTGCGGGGACTGCTTTTCGGTCCGGGTCCTACTGGGTGCTGTGGGGGCCTGGGGAGCATAGTGGAGCTGCCACCTGCACCCAGAGCAGGCCAAGCGACCCGCCGGCATGGTATCACGACACCCCAACTGCAGCTGGGGCCGAGGAGAGTAGCCGCCCACGCCTGGAACAGGACCAGTGACCCGATGGCGCGGTAGCCAAGTCACCCCATTTGGAGTGGGGGCTGTGCAGAGCCGCCGTCTGAGCCTGCAAGGTAGGCAGACCTGCGACCCACTGGCAGGACAGGCCCGGCAGCCTGCCAGTGTGGTGGACAAGTAGCATCGAGGCAGTCACGTCACACTGGTTGGAGTGGGGGTGGAGCAGAGCCGCCGCCTGCATCCGGAAAAGGCCTAGCGACCCGTTGGAGAGGCAGTCAGGTACCCCCACTGGGAGTGGGGGCTGAGCAGAACTGCCGCCTGAGCCCGCAAGGTAGGCAGAACTGCGACCCACTGGCGGAACAGGCTTAGAGGCCGACCAGCGTGGTAGACACATCACACCAATTGGAGTAGGGGCAGAGCAGAGCTGCTGCCCACATCCGGATCAGGTCCAACGACCCGAGGGCGTGGTAGTTAGGTCACCACAATTGGAGTGGGGGCAGAGCAGAGCCGCCACCCGTGCCCGCAGGGTGGGCAGACCTGTGACCAACCAGCGTGGTTGATAGATCACCCTAATTAGAGGAGGAGCACAGCTACTACCCGCCCTGCAAGAGAGATCTCCCAACTATACAAGAGCAATATAAATAAATAGGGGGAAAATTTCAAAAACACAACAGTTTTACCAAGCAGAAAGAAATGCGAGCAGTATGAAAAGACAAGGAAAGAAAGGACCACAAGCAATGCAGGTCAACTCAACTTTAGAAGAGGTAATAGCTGCAACAGATGGAATGTCAGATAAAGAGTTCAGGATATACATGCTTCAGATGATCTGGAGTCTCAAGGAAGACATGAGACAGCAAAATCAGACAATGAAAGATCACTTTGACAAGGAACTACATAAACAAATCCAGGAAGTAAAAGATCAATTTCACAGGGAGATAGAGGTAATAAAAAACAAACAAATAGAAATCCTAGAAATGCAGGAAGCAATAAACCAACTTAAAACCTCAATTGACAATACTACCAGCAGAGTAGATCACTTAGAAGATAGAACATCAGACAATGAAGACAAAGTATTTCAACTTGAAAAGAACATAGACAGCTCAGCAAGTCTGCTAAGAAACCATGAGCAGAACATCCAAGAAATATGGGATAACATTAAAAGACCAAACTTAAGAGTCATTGGGATACAGAAAGGCACAGAGCTCCAAACCAAAGGAATAAACAATCTATTCAATGAAATAATACGAGAAAACTTCCCAGACTTGAAGAATGAAACAGAATCCCAAATCCTAGAAGCCTACAGGACGCCGAAAGTGCAAAATCATAAGAGATTCACACCTAGACACATTATAATGAAGATGCCCAACATACAGAATAAGGAGAGAATTTTAAAAGCTACAAGAGAAAGGAAGCAGATTACATTTAGGGGTAAACCAATCAGGATAACAGCTGATCTCTCAACACAGACTCTGAAAGCTAGAAGATCCTGGAATAACATATTTCAAACACTGAAAGAAAATGGATTCCAACCAAGAATCGTGTATCCGGCGAAATTAAGCTTCAGGATGGAAGATGAAATTAAAACCTTCCACGATAAACAAAAGTTAAAAGAATTCGCAGCTAGAAAACCATCTCTTCAAAAAATCCTTGGCAAAACATTACAGGAAGAGGAAATCGAAAATAACATTGAAAACCATCAGTGGGAGGTAGGACAGTAAAGGGGGGAAAGTAATCAAAGAGGAAAACAAATCAGGTTTAGTAACATTAATAAACAAATATGGCTGGAGGAACAAACCATATCTCAATAATAACCCTAAATGTTAATGGCTTAAACTCACCAATTAAGAGACACAGGCTAGTTGAATGGATCACAAAACAGGACCCAACAATATGCTGCCTACAGGAGACGCATTTGATAGGAAAAGATATACATAGACTGAAGGTGAAAGGTTGGGAAAAATCATTCCACTCATATGGACTGCGGAAACAAGCAGGAGTGTCCATACTCATATCAAATAAAATAGATTTCAAGCCAAAGTTAATCAAAAGGGATAAAGAGGGACACTGCATACTGCTCAAGGGAACCATACACCAACAAGACATAACAATCATAAATATATATGCCCCAAACAATGGTGCAGCTATGTTCATCAAGCAAACTCTTCTCAAGTTCAAGAGTCTAATAGACCACCATACAATAATCATGGGAGACTTCAACACACCTCTCTCACCACTGGACAGATCTTCCAAACAAAAGTTAAATAAGGAAACTATAGAACTCAATAACACAATTAACAACCTAGACTTAATTGACATATATAGAATATACCACCCAACATCAAGTAGTTACACTTTTTTCTCAGCAGCACATGGATCCTTCTCAAAAATAGATCATATATTATGTCACAGGGAAACTCTTAGACAATATAAAGGAGTAGAGATAATACCATGCATCTTATCTGATCACAATGGAATGAAACTGAAAATCAACGATAAAAGAAGGAAGGAAAAATCATGCATCACTTGGAGAATGAACAATAGGTTACTGAATGATCAATGGGTTATAGAAGACATTAAGGAGGAAATTAAAAAATTCTTAGAGATAAATGAAAACACAGACACAACATATCAGAATCTATGGGACACATTGAAAGCAGTTCTAAGAGGAAAATTCATTGCTTGGAGCTCATTCCTTAAAAAAAGAAAAAACCAACAAATAAATGATCTCATACTTCATCTCAAAATCCTAGAAAAAGAAGAGCAAAACAACAGCAAAAGAAGTAGAAGGCAAGAAATAATTAAAATCAGAGCTGAAATTAATGAAATCGAAACAAAAGAAACAATTGAAAAAACTGACAAAACTAAAAGTTGGTTCTTTGAAAAAATAAATAAAATCGACAAACCCTTAGCCATGCTAACGAAGAGAAGAAGAGAGAGAACCCAAATTACTAGCATACGGGATGAAAAAGGCAATATCACAACAGACACATCAGAAATACAGAAGATAATCAGAAATTATTTTGAATCCTTATACTCCAATAAAATAGAAGATAGTGAAGGCATCGATAAATTTCTTAAGTCATATGATCTGCCCAGATTGAGTCAGGAAGATATAGACAACCTAAACAGACCAATAACAATAGAGGAAATAGAAGAAACCATCAAAAGACTACCAACTAAGAAAAGCCCAGGACCGGATGGGTATACAGCAGAGTTTTACAAAACCTTTAAAGAGGAACTAACACCAATACTTTTCAAGCTATTTCAGGAAATAGAAAAAGAGGGAGAACTTCCAAATACATTCTATGAGGCCAACATCACCCTGATGCCTAAACCAGACAGAGACACTTCAAAGAAAGAAAACTACAGACCAATATCTCTAATGAACCTAGATGCAAAAATCCTCAATAAAATTCTGGCGAATCGGATTCAAAAACATATCAAAAAAATTATACACCATGATCAAGTAGGATTCATCCCTGGGATGCAAGGATGGTTCAATATACGGAAATCAATAAATGTTATTCACCACATCAATAGACTTAAAAATAAGAACCATATGATCATCTCGATAGATGCAGAAAAAGCATTCGACAAAGTACAGCATCCCTTTATGTTCAAAACTCTAGAAAAATTAGGGATAACAGGATCATACCTCAACATTGTAGAAGCAATCTATGATAAGCCACAGGCCAGCATCATTCTGAATGGAGAAAAATTGAAGGCATTCCCTCTAAGATCTGGTACAAGACAGGGATGCCCTCTCTCACCACTTCTGTTCAACATAGTCCTCGAAACACTGGCCAGAGCAATTAGACAGACGAAAGAAATTAAAGGCATAAAAATAGGAAAAGAAGAACTTAAATTATCACTATTTGCAGATGATATGATTCTATACCTAACAGACCCAAAAGGGTCTACAAAGAAACTACTAGAGCTAATAAATGAATTCAGCAAAGTGGCAGGATATAAAATCAACACGCATAAATCAAATGCATTCCTGTATATCAGCGACAAATCCTCTGAAACAGAAATGAGGACAACTACTCCATTCACAATATCCCCCCAAAAAATAAAATACTTGGGAATCAACCTAACAAAAGAGGTAAAAGACCTATACAATGAAAACTACAGAACCCTAAAGAGAGATATAGAAGAAGACCTCAGAAGATGGAAAAATATACCCTGTTCATGGATAGGCAGAAGTAATATCATCAAAATGGCAATATTACCAAAAGTTCTCTATAAGTTCAATGCTATGCCAATCAAAATCCCAACAGCATTTCTTGTAGAAATAGATAAAACAATCATGAAATTCATATGGAATAATAAAAGACCCAGAATAGCAAAAACAATGCTAAGCAGGAAGTGTGAATCAGGCGGTATAGCGATACCAGACTTCAAACTATACTACAGAGCAATAGTAACAAAAACAGCATGGTACTGGTACCAAAACAAGCGGGTGGACCAATGGTACAGAATAGAGGACACAGTAACCAATCCACAAAACTACAACTATCTTATATTTGATAAAGGGGCTAAAAGCATGCAATGGAGGAAGGATGGCATCTTCAACAAATGGTGCTGGGAAAACTGGAAATCCATTTGCATCAAAATGAAACTGAATCCCTTTCTCTCGTCATGCACAAAACTTAACTCAAAATGGATCAAGGAGCTTGATATTAAATCAGAGACACGGCGTCTGATTGAAGAAAAAGTTGGCTATGATCTACATACTGTGGGGTTGGGCTCCAAATTCCTCAATAGGACACCCATAGCGCAAGAGTTAACAACTAGAATCAACAAATAGGACTTACTCAAACTAAAAAGTTTTTTCTCAGCAAAAGAAACAATAAGAGAGAGAAACAGGGAGCCTATATCCCGGGAACAAATCTTTACTCCACACACTTCAGATAGAGCCCTAATATCCAGAGTATACAAAGAACTCAAAAAATTAGACAATAAGATAACAAATAACCCAATCAACAAATGGGCCAAGGACCTGAACAGACACTTCTCAGAGGAGGACATACAATCAATCAATAAGTACATGAAAAAATGCTCACCATCGCTAGCAGTCAGAGAAATGCAAATCAAAACCACCCTAAGATACAATCTCACTCCAGTAAGATTGGCAGCCATTATAAAGTCCAACAACAACAAGTGCTGGAGAGGATGCGGGGAAAAGGGTACACTTGTTCATTGTTGGTGGGAATGCAAATTGGTGCAGCCAATTTGGAAAGCAGTATGGAGATTTCTTGGAAAGCTGGGAATGGAACCACCATTTGACCCAGCTATTCCCCTTCTCGGTCTATTCCCTAAAGTCCTAATAAGAGCATGCTACAGGGACACTGCTACATGGATGTTCATAGCAGCACAATTCACGATAGCAAGATTGTGGAACCAACCTAGATGCCCTTCAATAGATGAATGGATAAAAAAATGTGGCATTTATACACAATGGAGCATTACTCTGCTTTAAAAAATGACAAAATCATAGAATTTGGAGGGAAATGGATGGCATTAGAGCAGATTATGCTAAGTGAAGCTAGCCAATCCTTAAAAAACAAATGCCAAATGACTGCTTTGATATAAGGGGAGTAACCAAGGTCAGGGTAGGGATGAAGAGCTTGAGAAGAAGATTAACATTAAACAGGGATGAGAGGTGGGAGGGAAAGGGAGTGAGAAGGGAAATCGCATGGAAATGGAAGGTGATCCTCAGGGTTATACAAAATTACATATAAGAGGAAAGGAGGGGTAAGAGAAAAATAATACAAGTGGAAGAAATGATTTACAGTAGAGGGGGTAGAGAGAGAAAAGGGGAGGGGAGGGGAGGGGAAGGGGGATAGTAGAGAATAGGATAGACAGCAGAATACATCAGTCACTAGAATGGCAATATGTAAATCAATGGAAGTGTAACTGATGTGATACAGCAATCTGTATACGGGGTAAAAATGGGAGTTCATAACCCACTTGAATCAAACTGTGAAATATGATATATTAAGAACTATGTAATGTTTTGAATGACCAACAATAAAAAAAATAATAATAAAAAAAATGTAAAAAAAATAAATAAATAAATTATTCTTCCCAGCAATGCAACAATTCTCTGAAGGCAGCCTTGCTAGGTCCCTTTTACAGATGAAGAGACAGGCCCAAGATGCCAAAGGGGTATGTCCACTGTAAAGAGCTTGGACCCAGGCAGTTCTGACTTTAAATGGTGACTCTGCTACCTATCAGCTGAGCAAATTAACCTCTCCAAACCTCATACTCCTAATGTTGGAGGAGGGATGGTGACTATGCCTCACTGGGTTTTGTCAAGTTTGATTAAGGCTGTACCCCATGAGAGTACTCCCTAAATGGTCAAAGAGAGAATTATCACCATTCCAGGGGCAGAGTTCAGGTTTAACTCTCTTCCTAGGCCAAGGCAGCACACTCTCTCCTTGTTACTACACAGATGCGTCTGTGGGGTGGGGGACCACCAGGGCCTCATTGTTAACAGCTATGGGAGATTTGGCCATGCTCCTGTTCTCAGGACTTGCTCTTTTCCACAAAGTTCTAAGAGAGATTGTCATGGTTTTGATAGAAATAGTCACCCTATAACAGACCAAGGGCTAGAGGTTGCAGATTTTGCTCTAGTTTGGGGATTAGCAGGAATAAATAACTCAGGGTAATCTAAAATAAAACAGGATAAGGCAGAAGCCTTTTTGCTCGCTGTGATTCCACAGATTTTCAGAAAGGAAAAAGCATGTTTCTCTGTAACTCTATCATTAGATCTTTTAAAAGAGGAAAATCCCCCAAATCACTCTATTGTTAAATTCTCCCATAATAGCATAATCTTAATGCTTGAAATCATTTATTTCAAGGTCGCATTAGATTGTGAAATAAACACCCTGGGGGCAAGGAAGTCATAGCTCCTTGATGTCTTCACCTCTAAGAACAGAACACTTGTGCTCCTGCTCCACCCAGGGTAGGTGACTGTAAATGTCTCCTGGATGCATATTGAATTGGGAATGAAAATATGGCTGAGTAGTCCTTTCCCAGAGCCAGAGTGAGCTTCACTGCGCCCAACACGAGTGACAAGGTAGGAAAGTCGTTGTTTAATCTCCACGTGGGGCTTTTTTTCCTTCTCCTCCCCTCTTACAGGTAAAGGTTGTTTCACAATGTGGGGAAAGTCTTTTGAGGCAAAACGGATTATTACTTATTTCTCACTAATTAAAGTGGCAGAATCAGAGAGGACTAGGTTTTCCTTTGAAGTATATCAGTTCTTTTAAGTTAGATCAGATTTCACATCAATTAAAGGCACCATCCCTGGGCTTACCTGGGCGATGTACCTCTTCTTCAAAAAACGTTTAAGGGTTTGGCTAATACATGAGAGATTTTCTTAAGGGAGGAGTTTTCCAGTTTGTCTTTCATTTTAAGAGCTCCTGAAGGGATATTGGAGTATGATTTCCATTTTCAATCCTCCACTCATTAGGCAAATACTGTTTTTCCATGTTTAAATTTAGAAAAAACAAAACAATAACAACAGCAAAAATCTCTTCCCTCGTATAGGGAGTTTGTATCCAGGTAGTAAATTGCATTCTGATGTTTGACTCAATATTTGCAAAGTTTGTTTAGGAAACTTTGAATTTCCAGAATATTCTTTGGGCTCCACGTCAGATTTCTTATTTTTGACTCGTCTTCACATGATATGTCCAAGACACATAAGCATTACCTTTCTGCCCTCCTCCAGTATGGTGACTCTGCCAAAAGATTCATTAATGACCATTGTGGGGAGGTCCTTCTCATCCTGAGCTGGCCACCCAAGGGCTTTTTTTCTCTCTGGCAGGTGCAGGCCCAAGGATTTTATCTCAGCAAATCTATGCAGACCCAAGACCACCTGGGCCCTTTCCTCCACACATAAAAGCTTATTGCAGGAGGGTGATCTCCTTGCTCCTCCTGAGTATTGTGCCTCTGAGTGCTGTAGATGAGACACATTGCATTGCCCTGGTCCCCACCCAACCTCAGAAGGCCCTCTCCATTCACTGCATCCTCAATTTGTAGAATCATCACTAAAATCCTCATAGCAGCAGTAATGTTGTACCTCATTTTCTCTTTCCAAACAGTGGCTGTGTCCCTTACATTTTTGAAAAGCCACTTATTTCTCTTATTGCAAACACATCCTTCTTAAATCTTTCATGAGAAAACATGTTTTTGAACTTCAGGTTGCATTGACATAGTACCTTTTGGTGGTATTTGTGATGCAGACAAAATTATCTGCCTCCTGGTTCCTGGCCTCTATTCACAACAGTCCTATTGACATCCATCCTTCCTGTAAAATGAAACGCTGGGGAGAGGGCTGTGGTCCAAGAACAATTGCTGCTGCAAGCTGTATCTACAGCTAGTGGGAAATGAATTTCAAGGCAAATGATGCCATACTATGTTTCTGAGAGACCCCAGGGGTTGGATATATGCTAAGTTCAAGGTGAAGGGAAAGTCACACTAATCTCACACATCCAAAATAGAGTAATAGGGATTCCAGGATGGGCAGAATTCCTCTGTGCTTTAGCCAATACCACAGAAGAAAGAGTTTGAAGAGAAGTGAACATTGTGTGTCTGAGAAACAGAGAGCTTGAGACCCATGTTAACTGCTGGACCACTTGAACTTGGCCAATGTCTAATTTCACTGAAGACTACTTGTCTTTTAAGGGCAAAGTTAACCCTTGCAAGTTTTGGCTGGGAGCTAAGATGAATCTGTACATTCTTTCAGGTTGCCAGGTGCAGTGTAATTAAAAATAAGAAGGTCTGGTTGAACCAAGATGACCCTAATTATCTTTATTAAAAACCACAGATGGGGAGGCAATAGCAGCTAGCATACAAGAAAAGCCTGTTCCTAGACTATGTTTAAAGAAAAAGTAAGGGCTTAGAAAATTCCACTATTGGTATATTCCCTTGTATCTCATTTTCTCAAAGATTAAGTATCTTAAATCCCTCCTGGTCTAATCCAAAAATTATTATGGTGTAGTGAATAAGGCTCTCAGGTCAATTGCCCAAGTTTATGGTCCACATTCTTCACTTACTAACATGAAATATTGGAAAAGCTACTGAAATTATCTAAGCCTCGATCTCTTTCACCTATACAATGGAAATGACAAAAGCAAACTCATAGATCTGTCATGAGATTGCAGTGAGACAACATGACTACTTAGATCAGAGTTTGGCAAGCAATGACCACTTAATGATTGCTCTCTACTGTTACTATTGTTTAATTGGGGTGTTTGTTGTTGACTTCAGCCAAAGTGAACATACATGAACTTCTGCATCTTCAGCATTCGTGAACTTTTCTCTTTTTTTTTTTACCATCTCAGCCACTGTGACATTGGGAGACCTTGCCATTCCTGGTTGATTTTGGATTTCATAGCCTATTCAAACCATTTTCATATTCCCTAAAAAGTGAGGTACCAATGCAATCCCTATGGCACTTACTGCTTCCCAGCAAAGAAAATATCTAATTAGAAACACTTAAGACTTCTCCTTATAAAGCCAAACTTCTCCCCAAGGATGGCCTTCTAACTCAGCCAACAATCACTGGCAGGGAGTTTATTAGACACCTTGGGAAATAATAAAATATCAGTCATTGCACTTTCCTTTGTTTTTGATGAACATAAAATGGTCTGTACTTCCTGCTTATTTTGGAAGCACAATAATGAGCCCTATGTATTTTCCTTTCTAGAGATGGGAGCGCTCACCCATCAACAAGCTTAGTTCACTATAGTCTTCCAAGAACAAAATAGACAATACACTTGGAGGTACTATTTAATAATGTCATCAGTTAAAGGCACTCACAAAGTCAAGGGAATCTGCATCTGCAGCTGACCTTGTCTAAGCTGTCCTATTTGAATGGAATGCCAAATTTATTAGAAAAGTTACTTATGAGAAATGGAATCCTAAGTCACATTCCAGGTATCTGGCTTCTTGTTTTTTTTATCTTGCTAGAAAGAAGCCATGTTGCTAAATGTTATTTCATTCAGAATTATGTTGTACTTTTTGCATTCTATGAGTATCACCCAATTCAATCATTTGGAGTCTCCATGGGAGCTGAGGCACTTGTGTAAAGGCCCTTCAAGCAGTGCCTTAATGTTCAAGTCTTTTTAACCAAAGCATTCCTGGTGGCTCCGCCTAATCGGCAGTTCATCACCGTTTAGAGTGCCACATCTTGGAGAGTCGCTCACTTATGGTTCATTTTGGAATAAATAAAACTGAGTATCTTGATCTTAGAAAGGAGACAGGGAAAGGTAGAGAAGAACTGAAGCCAAATACATGTGGCTGAACAATTTTCAAATGTCATCTCATAACAAATGAGTCACCTGGTAAATGCCTCCTCAGAACCCCAATGAGAGGATACTGTAACAAACATGTAGCTATCTTTCAGCATCCCATCCCACACATGTGCCTGCAGCCCTGATGAGCTGTCAATAACAAAGCCTCAACCCTCTGGTCACTGAGGTGGGCATTTGATCCAGGCTGAACTGAGGAGATTTCCTCTGGAATTTGTCTCTTTGGGAAGACAAGGATCTCTTCCTTTGAACTGGCTGAATAAAGAACAAAGCTTGGGGTTGTGGTGCCATTTCTTCCAGCAGCCTGCTGACAGACGGCCTCAGGATGAAGTTACACAGAGGAAGAAGGAAGTAGAACTGAAAGATGGAGAAAGTACTAAAATCTTGGAAGATTTGTTGGAACTCCTAGATATAAATTTGCCTGAAACTGGTAAGATATCATGAAGTTCCTCCACCCCTTTTAAGTCCATTTAAATTAGATTTATGTCGCTTGCATCTTGGACATTAATATTAAAGAGCTATTACATTCATCTTATGAATGAGCAAATCAAAACTTAGAGAAGAAAATTATCTTGCCATGAAACTAGTAGGGCTGGGATCTAAAATCCAGATTATTCTGTCATTAAAGATTTTACTGTTTATACCTTGATATCTCTCTGGAAGATCAGAAGAAGCTGTGGAACTCTTTCTAGACGTCTTGATTCTCCAAGAACATAATATATCTATGAAACAGACAAGAGACTTGCTGTGGATTTCACATTAAAGGTAAGCCAATACAAGGTTGATCAGAAGGGCTCCGGAATAGAACCCACTTGCCTGTACTGAGAGATTCCAACTGTCCCACTGGGCAGTGTGGGCAAGCAGGGAGGATAATGCCTAGCAGCTGCTAACTCCAAACTAAAGAAGCAAGGGGGTACAGCTCTTTTTTGAATGAGATGGACAAAGCACCTTAAGGATACACTCAAGAACAGATTCACATGAGGAGAAATAGCTCAGGCCAGCCCAGAATGCAGACCATGGAGATACAGAAAAGAGGAGGCTGAACTTCAAAGGAAATAAGAGTGTCAAAAAGTCCCAAGTCTCCTGAGGAATCACCATACTACTATTCCACTCCTTGGTTTATACCCAAAGGACTTAAAATCAACATACTACAATGACATGACCACATCAATGTTTATAGCTAACCTATGGAACCAACCTAGGTGCCCTTCAATAGATGAATGGATAAAGAAAATGTGGTATATATACCTGATGAAATATTACTCAGCCTTAAAGAAGAATGAAATGATGGCATTTGCCACTAACTGGATGGAGTTGGAGTACATCATGTTAAGCGAAATAAGCCAATTTGGTTTTGGGGGAAACCAAAGGCCAAATGTTTTCTCTGATATGTGGATGCTAAACAACAGTAAGGGCTAGGGAAAAAATAAAGTTACTTTGGATTAGGTAGAGGAGAGTGAAGAGAGGGAAGGGGATATGGGGATAGGATGGATAGTAGAATGAAACAGACATTATTACTGTGTGTGTGTGTGTGTGTGTGTGTGTGTGTGTGTGTGTGTGTGTTCCAAGTCACATGGGGTTCTTGGTGGGAGGAGAGATGCTGGAAAATAGTGGCTACAGTAGCTAATCTAAAAACTGTCTGCAACCATGGATAGCAATGGAAGCACTTGTGGCTACGCTGGCCACTCATTTCCTCCTCCAGTGTTTAGCAGGCAACTATTACAGGCACAGGTGGTTCAGTGATCCAGATGGGATCCCTGTGTTCAGGGTTTTAAAGTTGAGGGCCCTGTACAGCAGTCATCAACATGTGAGGGAGGGGATAGAGAGAGAGAGAGAGAGAGAGAGAGAGAGAGGAGACATATTAATCTTAAGAATTTCAGAACCACCATTTATTCCAGCAGAGTTTTTTTGTTTGTTTGTTTGTTTGTTTGTTTTTGGTTTTGTTTTTTAAGAGGGTCATCTACATGTCAAATACACCTAGAGGGAGTTAAGTCTTATTTGACCACACCTGGATGAGGAGAAATTTTGATGACTATGGAAAACCCTGGAGATGGTGAAGGAGGAAGCCAGGAAGTTGTCAAGACAGCCATGCACCTGTCCTCCTTTCTAAGGAGACTTCTCATATAGAAAAACCCTGACTTGAATGAGGGCTTCAATCTAGGCCCCAGTCACCATAATAGGGGGCTGGAAGAAGTCAGCCCTCGATGGATCTGACTGCTCACCAACACTGTATGCTGTTCTATGACTCGGCAAATCAGTTTTCCTGTATATTATTTCACCTGATCTTTAGAGCATCTTGGAGAGGCAGCTCTGGCTCCTTTATTTTTTCAGCATTAAAAATGATGCTCATGAAAGGAAATTGACTCACTCAAGTTCACACAGACCCAAACATAGCGAGTGTGGGACCTGGGCCTCAATCTTTTGAGTATAAAATTCATACCCCCCAAATCACGGTGCTTGTTTCTTCTGTTCCAACCAAAGAGGCTCTGCCATTAGGAATGGCAGAGAAAAGAGACTAATTAAAAACCAAGAGCTCCACAGGTGGCACAGTGCTCTTTGGGAGAAGAATCCTAGCCTGAAGGCAGTGTGCCCAATCAGCCTTAGAGAGCACAATGGCTTTTTACTCCTTAAATAATTTGGTTAATGAGCATTGCCTTGAAGAGAAGCAACTCAACTGAGATAATCCTGGTAAAGCTGCAGTAGCAGTCACATAGTGGGTACTCAATTGCTGCTAAATTCAAGATCTGCCCCCTGCCTACCTCTCTGTGTACATCTCAAAGACCCTCCCACCAGTCACACTGGTCTGCTTTAAATTCCTCCAACACATGTAGGTACTATCATGCTCTCAGGGTCACAGATGAGGAAACTAAGGCACAGAGAGGACAGGTCACTTGCACCGCAAGTCCGTGGGGCAGTAAGAATTCCAACCTTGGGAAATTAGCATCATGGCCTGGGGTCCACCCCATTGCCATTCTTTAAGGCATTAAATGGAAAAACAGAAGAGAACATTCCAGCAAGAGGCAAGAACATGTGTTCACCCCACAGTGTTGATGTGAGACTTGCACAAATATGTATATGTAGAAACGATTACAGGATGGCTGAGTTTATTAACATTTGCCATCATTATTAGCCGTCCCACTATGCTCATGGCCTGTGTGAGTTTCTCCTGGAAACCTCAGTTCCCACCATGTGGATCAATTCCCTTTATTGTACCCTCTTCTAAAATGCCATACTGTCCTGGGCACATGTCTCCATTGGTAATTATACACTCATCTGTGATTTGTTTAGTGTTATCATTTTCTTCAGTATCCCAATGCCCTGTTCTGGTAAAACAAACAAACAAACAAACAAACAAACAAAACCCAACTCAAGAAGTCTTTCTTGAATGAATGGATGAGTGAATGAAACATTCCTTGCCTCCCTGGAGTCCTGCATTTTTTCTCCTCTGGGTGGGAGGAGAACATTCCTCTTTGTTTCTCTTCATGCCATCTTGGGACTCCACGCATTTCCCACAGCTAATCTGCATGGTGTTTACAGGTGCCTTCTGAAAACCGCCCACTCCCGGGTTTCTAAACTCAGCGTAGCTATGTCTCCGAAATGTCAGCCTCTCTCGTTAAGTCTCCTTCTCAAAAGAAGCGAGAAATTCAGACAAGGAAAGTTTTCAGTTCCCCTCTTTGTCGTGCCAATTGTATAATGAATCTGTGGGATTGAGTTTATTTCCAAATTTAGACCCACTCTGAGCACAATGGAGGCTTCTAAACTCATCCCAGTGGATCTCAAACCCACTTCTGACTTTTAAAGATTACAGATTTTTCTTAGTTTTGATGAGTGGTGAGTGGGGACAGAAAGTTCCAGAAGACATGCCATGAGGTTCTGTTCATCATGTCCTTTTCTCCTTTCTTTCCTACAAGTGATTCTAGAGGACCTGCACTATCTTTGGGTTCCCATGAGGTATTCTATAGGCAAAGATTCCCTTGCCTTGTAGAGAATCTCCTGGCTGTACAATGCCTCAGACCCACCTTTCTGGCTCTTTTGCTCTGTGGATTTTCTTAACAACCTCCTTGTGCTCTTTGCTCCTTTAACCTGAGCATTTCAATTTCCTTTCTTTTGAAATCACTTCACTCAGCATGAGTAAATGTGAATTTATGCTGTGCTTCTTTGGCTTTTTTATCTATAAAATGTGATACCCACATCACAGGTAAATTGTGAGCCCTAAAAATGAGATAATGGCTGGATAGAAGTTTTAAATTGGGCATTGGTTTCTGTTGAGCTCCAAAGCTGAGAACAATAGGTGGCAACGGTCCCTTATTCTAAATAGGGATGGTGGATCATCTATGCAAGATTTGCCCAACTTACAAGTGCCCTTGACTGTGTTTCCTCCTGCAGGGGTGCCTCAGGAGCACCCAAGGGGAGGACTATCTCTGAAAAACCTCAGGGAAAGAGCCAAGGAGGGCACTGAGCCCAGATTTATAATAGCACCAGAGGCATCTCCTTCCTTCTTCCTCCTCTCCCTACACCCTGGAGGAGTCAGACACTGCTGGGCGAGTGAGTAGGAGAGGATGGCAGGAAAAGCAAGACAAGGACGATTACAAAACAGGCGCAGTCTCCCCTTTTCTCCAGTGCTATTGAATAGCATGCATGAATCAGACCAATGCTGGCCAGGGAGAAAAACTTTGAATTGGATGAGAAACTGGAGTTTTAATGTTAGAACAGACTGACAGTATATAGGTCCCTAATCTCTTCTACAAAACACTTGGGACCACCAGATACACGTCAAAATTCAGAACTTCTTTAATTTTTAGAAAGGGCTTGTGATCGTATCCTGTTATCATTGAATATAAGGAAGCACCCTATACTCAACTATTTCTGCATAAAAATGTATGATTGTCCACACAAGGTGGGAGTATGTAAATAACTACAAAGTTCTGCGCAGCAGTTTATGTCAGTTTTTGCCACCTAAAGACTTTGTAGCAAACTCAAAAATAGTTTTGACTTCTAGAGTCCTAGAGATTTCAGAATTGTGGATAAGGGATTAAAGGAAAGATTCCCCCAAATGGGAATGTTTATTGAGGCTTAAAAGTGACCTGAGAAGACAAAGAATCTGCCCCCAAAGATCCCCTGGGGCAGAAAATTTAACAGAGTAAGTTAGAAATTAATGCAAAAACTCTCATGCGTAAACCCATTGAACACCACTCATTCCAGAAACCAGCTACTTTTATAAAAGCACATTATGTCATCTCCCACCAGTCACACTGGTCTGCTTTAAATTCCTCCAACACATGTAGGTACTATCATGCTCCCAGGGTCACAGATGAGGAAACCAAGGCACAGAGAGGACAGGTCACTTGCACCACAAGTCCGTGGGGCAGTAAGAATTCCAACCTTGGGAAATCAGCATCATGGCCTGGGTTCCACTCCATTGTCATTCTTTAACATAGCAGGTGATTAATAAATATCAACTTCCTCCCCTTTTCCACTAGGTCCTCCACTTCATTTCCCAGAGGAAGTTTGATGAAGCTGGAATAACAGGCAGGATGCAGGCAGGAAGGAGCCACCAGAAACCACTGTCCTGGTCTGACGGCTGAGGCTACTGCTGGGCAGGAGGATTACCAACACCAATACCACATACTCCACCCTCTGTTCCCAGTGGTCAACTGCCCTTGATGGGTCTCTTGGAAAATATGGACTCTATTTCTCCCCAGTAAAAAACCAGTAGGATTTGAAATTCTGCTCCCTCTTCAAACTCCCCTTATCCTACCTCTAGGATTTTGTGGCGAGAAGTGTGGGACTAGGGAGGGGAAACAGGAAGTAATAAGGATGTGGAGCTGGACCAACTATAGCAACCTCTATGGAACTCTGCCTGGAGATCAAAGGGCCAGAATTCTTCAACCTCCACCAAGAAGTACTGTGTGAGCAAGAAACTGCAGGGGAGTTACAAACGCATCACAACGAAGAACAAGCCATGACACAGAAACGTCTCTAGAAGCAAGTGGTACATTTTAAAGGCCACACTGTCATGAGTTGTCTATCATCTCTCTAGAAAGGGTATCAGAACATTGCTGTTATACAAAAAGCCAATGCAAATATGTGACCAAGTATGAAGGAAAAAAGTATTGTAGAAGCATTCCAGGAAAAACCAATAATGTTATTTCTCTGGATTTGGTAAGGTTTTCAGTGTTTATCTACAATGAGGTTGAAATTTGGTGTTTTCTTTCTTATTCAAGGTAACTAATCCTGTTCATATCTGACTTTGTACATGTAATAACTTATTCTATAACTTTTTTTTTTAAAGAGGGCCCCAAACGGTGTCAGTTTCTTGTGCTACAAACTCTAAATACACCAGGTTTCCCACTTTGGGATATTGTCTTGCATTTTTATGTTCATTTTCTGTGCTGGCTGGGTGAGAAGAGATTGCCCATGGGGGCTTCTTGTAGTAGATGATTCACCCTCTGAAATGCATGTAGCCTCCATGCCTAAGAGCACCTGCTAAACAGCAGCTATGCTACCTGCTCAGGAGGACAGAAAGATTTGCCAGAGCTCAGCCCTACAGACAGAAGCCCTTGCTCTGGAGGAGGGAAAGATGGGCTACCACAGGAGGCTTGGTGGTCATATCTCCTGATCCTTTGTTGAGAAGAAATGAATCGTACAAGAATTCCAGAGAAAGTAATGAGGAGATTTCATAAGGATAATATAACATGAAACAAACACTTGAGGGGGAAGATTTTTTTGGAGAAGGTAAGTAAATGTGGAAAGGAGCTAGAAGCATGTTTGTTTGAATTTGAATATGTAGATCAAGTTTATTCTAAATAGCTTTGTCTTATTTTCCTGCTTACTCTACCCTAAAATGATAAAGGTTATAAAATAAAAGCTAATTTTAACTGAATATTTTTCTGTGACTTGGAAGAGATTGTGGGGCGGATGCTTGGCTAAAAGGGGAGAAGAGAAGTATTTTCTGGAAAAGTAGGTTGGAGGATAGTTGTTCATTAATAGGAGAAAAAGCACACAACTTTGTGAATGGATTTATTTAGAGAAGAGAGAGAAGAAAGAGGTTGGAGTGCGAAACTCATTCCTTGACTGTATGTCCGAGACAGAGAGAGGAACCATCAAAATAGTCTAATAGAGACAAAAACCCTAGGGAGGGGACATGCAAGGGACATGATATCTGATGCTAAATGTGTCAGCCTCCATTGTAGCCGCTGTCTGTGTAAGAAATAGACAGGTGAAAAATTTCTTTTCCTTTGTGGCAAGTTAAGAACATAAATCCAGGGCTGAGGCTGTGGCTCAGCGGTAGTACACTTGCCTGGCATGTGTGAGGCACTGGGTTCAATTCTCAGCACCACATAAAATAAATAAACGACTATCAACAACTAAAAAAAAAAAAATTTTAAAAAGAACATGAATCCAAATAGTTTGGCATATATGTATGTTTAGGTAGAAAAGCAGTGATCAAGTCCCCTTCTGGGACGGCAGCTGAGTGTGGTGGGCACTGCTGGGACTCTCTGTTCAGGGTCCCCTCCCCATTTCTCCTGGAAATGGCCTACTCCTTTCCTGTCAATCTCCATGGGGAAATGACATCATCTTATATCATTACCTCATTCTTGCAGAAATTGAATTTTTGTTTGGTGTGGGGGTGGGGAGGACCTAATCAGCCAATTCAGTCAGAATCCTTCCCACCACTATTGTCATGTATGAAATGAATTTAAAAAAAAAAAAAGAATCCTTCCCACTATTGTAAGTAAAATTTAAAACTGACATTGACAGTCTCAGATGGTAAGAATTGCATGACACAAAATTCAGTAGCTATGGTGTCCTCCGTCCCATCTTGTCCAAAAAGACAATCTGCAGTTGAAATGAATCAGACACCCAGAAGCTAGGGTGTGCAGACGAGCTGTGACACTTGGCCTCTGGTCTGCCCATGTGCCTCTCATTCCTACACTTGGATTCCTCCACAGTTCCTTGGATCCTGTGAACTAGTAAGTCCCCATTTTGCCTGTAATAGTTCAAGTTGGTTTGGGTCACTGATTACCAAAGAGTAATATGCCCAATGTGCTGCTTCGTTCAAATATTTGATTAATGGAGGGTTGAATTACCTCAATCCTTGTTTGCAAACTGAATCTAGTTTGCTTTGCTGCCTTAGAAAATGGCACACACTGAATGCACTGATTTGATATCTGCTCTGGGTTGATATTCAGCGTATCAGCGACAATAAGTTCTCAAAAACACTGACTTGCTGACCCCAGGAAAGAGAATAGATGTTGCTTGTAATAAATGTTTCAAATGAGTAGTTTCCATGAACTGCGTTTTGTTCAGTAAGCATTTCTTAAGGACTTCTCTGTGTGGGCCCTGATCTCAAGTGCTAGGGAATCAACCAGAAAAACAGACCAAACTCTCTGAACTGGTAGAGATTGGAACCTGATCTACTTTTCTCTAGAGAAGTAAACACGAACCTTTTTGGATAATCTAGAAGGCCAGTTATCTGTGTTCTGGCCAGTGTGAAAGCTTCGGTGTCCTTGCTTTTGGACCACTGAAGAAGGTGAGTCATAAACTCCCACCTATCCCACCCCCATCCCCCCCACCCACCATAATAGGACAAAAATTAGTTCCTTAAGTTCCTTCAGTGAAGAACATACTATTGTGCCATCTCTTACTTCTGCTAAATTGAGCTCCATTTCTTCCAAAATTTAATGGTAGAGACCTGAAATCTCCCATTTTCCAAAGTCTGGTATTTCAAACACATTTTTATCAGTGTCATTGGCACTACTATCATAGGCCAGAAAAAGTCTCCTTGACAAGTTTCAAATAAACCTGTACGACGTAAGGAGTAAATGCATCTAGAGCACCCTCTGCTCTCTTTCTTTCCTGATGTGTTTCCTTGGGTCCAATCTGGAAGTATTCTGTCAAAATGCCAGGGATGATGGAGTAACCCACCCACCCCTGAGCACCAGGGCAAAAATGGAGACAGTGAGAAGAGTCAGAATGTAGAGGCAAGGGACCCAGCCCACATCGACATGGCTCTTCCTGGTTAAAAGCTAGCAGGTGCACAAAAGCGGCTTCTCTTCACGCAGAGTTTATGAAGACTCATTTTGGATCTGAGATGTGATTGGTTGGAGAGAAGACTGAAGTATCTTAGCAATGATATTAGCAGTAAAATAATTACATTAACAATAAAAACCCTGATAGAAGAAAGACGTATCTTGGTGTAGACAGACATGGGCTGGGACAAAAATAAGGGGAAACATAGAAAAGAGCACAAAGATAAGCCAGAAATTATGTGTGTGTGTGTGTGTGTGTGTGTGTGTGTGTGTGTGCACGCGCACACACGCGTGCATACGTTTTGTTTTAAATCAGAATTTCAGAAAAGAAAGTGGATAGTAATATCAAGCCACGTGTACCAAATTTGTAGTGCTTTTTTTTTTTGGCATACTTCAGGTATCATAACTGCAGAGGAAACTCTATAGTATGATTTCATTCCACAGAGTAAGGTTTGACTAATTTCTCTTTTGCCTTCATACCAACTTAAAATTAGAAACAAGCCATTCTTACCCCATTGTTGAAAAATAGCCACTCTTAAACACTTGCCAGACCTCTTTGCAATCTTTGCATGTGTTTTTGTTTCTCTTAGTGATTCTATTGCAAACGGAATTATAACCTTTTCTATTAACTTAATGGTGGTTATCACAGAGTTGTCCCTGTGTTAATCTTTCAGATGATTCTAGCTTTGACAAAGCACCTTGTAAATAAATGTATGCCCCACATCCAGTATGATTTATAAAGTTAAAAGATGTGGTAATTCTCAGTAAACATTGCTAATTTGTTGTACAAAAAGTTTGAATTCTACCTACCAATTTATATTCCTAGCAGCAATGCTAAGAATCATGATCTTTTTATACCAATTTTATAGGAGGAAAAAGTCATCATTGATTAAAATTGAATTTCTCTGAATATTAGTAAATATTTTCCTATATATGTATGGTTCCTTTGTATTTCTTTTTTGTATAAGTTTATTGCTCCTTTTTATTTTTAATATGTTTTTCCTGTACAGAAATCTTTATCATCTTTTTTATTAGTATGTTTTGTGTTTTAAATTCATCTTCTTTACAAAGACTTAATTCACTGATTCTCATTTTAAATAAAGATGGAAGTAATACAAATGAAAAGTATAGTTTTTCCCTTTGATTATTGTTTTGACCAAATCCCATAAATTTTGGTACTAAATATAGTGCACTGGTGAAAAATGCAAACTTCATAGACAAATTGTTTGATCTCAAATCCTGCTCTCTCATTTGAACAAATTACATGACCCTTCTGTGCCTTAGTTTAAGTGTTACAATAAGATAATAATATCCACTTTAGGGTATTTCAGAAGATTAAATGAAATAATACATGCAAAGCAATTATATTAGTGATTGACATATGCTAAGTATAGAATAAGTGCCTATTATGTTATTTTTTTCATTTCCTAAACTATATAATTTTAGTTTAAATCCTGTTTACCTCTATTATTAGGAACACAAATGTTTTTCATTAATTGTTAGTTTTATTGCATGGCAGCTAAGGAATTTGACCGGTAAAATTTGTGGCAATGCAGTTTTTAAGATTAAATGGGTGAATGGGGAAGTTTGGAATCACGATTACTGAATATTGCTAGACATTGTGTTGCCTGTATTTGTTTCCTTTCCAGAGCTTTCATGTGGCAATGTGGTCGGCCACCTGGTACATGTTCGTCTGTTATCCAGTCCTTCAGTTTCTGCACTTTGATATGATACTGAGGTTTCTTGTATGCATTTATCTTTGGAGCATACACACACACACACACACACACACACACACACACACACACAGTCAACCACCTTTCTAGCTCGGTCTGTTCCCAAAATGTAGTTTACTGAAACCAAAAGAAAGACACTGTGGAATTATGAGCTATTAAACACATATTCCTCATACTTACTTGTTTTTAAAAGAGAAAATAGTTTTATCAAAGGGTTGTTAATGACTTGACAAAGAAGGGGATCTTTCCTTCCAAAGCTAAATCCAGGATGAATTTCTCATGTAAACAATGGTGTGCTGGAGAACTCAATGAGATACTGTTAGCATTTAGTACCATTTTATTCAAAAGATGGCTGAATCTGTCTAATCTGATGTGTGCTGAAAGATCTCTCTTAGCTCAAACATTCTTTTTATTGGCTTCTTTGATTCCTTTGGTTCGGGTGCTAATTGTCAATCTTGACTGCTCATTTGTAACCATCTGGGAAACTTTAAAAACTGTATCAATGCCTGGGTCTCTTTGCAGCTCTACTAACTAGAATCTTGAATTTGAAAGGCTTGGGCATTTTAAAAACCAATCTCCAGATGCCCCTAAAGTATATGTATAGTTAAGAAGTGTTAGGTTGAGACATTATCTCCTCAAAGTCTCCAACAAAGATGGTACGTGCTGTAGTTTAGCTCTGAGACTCCCCCGAAGGCCAGTGATTGAAGGCTTGGTCCCAGCCACTGGCCCTACTGGGAGGAGGTGGAGCCTTTAGAAGGTGAGGAGGAAAATAGTGGAAGGAAAATAGATCATTGGGGGTGCCCTTGAAGGGAATGTGGGGACCCTTGCGCCTCTTCTCTTTCCCTCATGACCACCACGAAGTGAGCAGTTCCCTCCACCTCGTGCTCCCCACCATGATGCTCTGCCTCACCACAGATTCAAATGCAATGGGCCAACCAACCATGGACTGAACCTTCCCAAACTGTGAGCCAAAATTAATCTATCTTCCCTTTAGCTGATTATCTCAGATATTTTGTTAGAGTGACCAAAAGCTAACACAGCATATTTAAGCCATTCTACAATCTTAGATATTAGCTTCAAGTCAGCTTCCGTTTGGCAGAGAACAGAAAGACTGAAAGAACAGTCTAAGGACTGGAGGGTTGAGAAAAAGCTTGAGGTTTGGAAACTGGACGGAGGAGAGAACCAGATATGTACTAGTGTAAGGGACACTGGCAGCTACTGCTGAGGTGAGAAGAGTGGTGTCACTGGGAGGGACCTGTGGGGCAGGGAGACACTCAGGAGTCAGATGAGGGCAGTGGGTGGCAAAGTGGAATCAGAGAGAGAAGAAAAACAGTATCTCTGCAGGACCCAAAATGCACAGTATGCTGTGTGAAAACCATTTGCTGTCCTGAGCCCTCAGTTCTTACCAAAGAACCTCTAAAACAGGAGTGGTTTCCCCCAACTTAACACAAAGAAAATGAGGGGAAATTGAGGTTTGGAGCCTTAACCACTTGTTCACTGCCTCAGTGGAGAAGGTGAGTTTGAATCCATGCTTGTTCCTCTAGCAGGTGTACCCCAGTGTGATATCAAGGAACTTTGCATGGGCACACTTGGGACCTCCCCCTGCTTCCACCACACCTCCTGAAATGGAATCTTGGACTGAAATGAGTGGTAGCAAGTTCCTGGTGTTAGTTATGACCCCAATACCTGAGGCCCAAGGTCCTTGATCCCAGTGTTTCCCAAACTTTAATGAACCTGGGTATCCCAGGGCTTATGAGAGAGGCGATCCTGGCTCAGTGGGCCTGAGATGCTGCACTGCCAACACACTTCCAGATGTCGCCAAAGCTTTGGTCCCCGGAACACACTTTTGAGCACCAAGTTCCTTTACCATGCCAACCAGAACCTCATCCATATTAAGGCCTGAGCTTGAGTGCCAAATGGTCAGGATTCTGCTAGCAGTTAGATGAGCCTGGACCTTCCAAGGCCGTGACTGCTAATGGCTGCTCGGCTGGCTTCTGGCCAGGGGAACAGGCTCGGCTTGCTCGCTCATCTGTCAGACAGAGCAGCCAAAGCCATTGGCGAGCACCTGCTCCGAGCCCTCAGGAAGCCAGCACTGTATTTAGCCCCTCAGCAGCAGAGCTGCCGAGAGACAGGATTTACAGACAATTGCCTGCAACCACAGTCAGGCACAGGCCCCAGCGCACGGCCTATAACCAGTTCCATTTATGCCAAATGACTGGACCTGGGAAATTGCAAGGAAAATAGCTAATCACCAGGAGGTGGGGGTTTGGATCCTTTTCTTCCTTTTTTTTTTTTTTTTAATCAGCACAACATTTGGGATCTATTATCCTGGTTTTTAGGTTTGCCCAGTGTGTGGGCTTACTGGGACTTCCCCTTCATTTGGTAGTATTTCAGATTGGGGGCTTTAATTCTGTTATCTTTCCTTGATCAGTAAAACAAAAGCATTGACTGATAACTTCTTAGTCCATGAGGCTCCATGAGGGAAAGAAATTGTGTTTCTCCCTTATCTCAAAAAAAAAGAGGCCAGGTTCTTTCTGAAAAATCAATCACCCTATCTTTTACATTTAAGCTCCTTGGGCATTGCATGGGAAATTATCTTTTCTAAACTTGAATCAAGCAAAAGGAAGTCTATGTGCCCAGTCCTTAATCTCTTTTCAGTTTCCTTCAATTAGATGCAATCTTTTTCCAATACTCTAATTAATACTTCCACATTAAATATTAGGCCTTGTAAGAGAAAAATCATCTGTAATATAGTCATATCAAGCCAAACAGGATTTTCAAGCTCTTGCCCTTAATCTTTCTTTCAATTTTCTGCCATTTAGAAACAATTTTTTCCTCAACACTCTAATGAATGCAAATGATATTCGTGATTAGTTAGTATTATGCTAATCTGAGCCTGGAATTTACCTAAATCTGCATGGTGTTGTCTGAGCACCAGATTGCTTTGGGTTTCTGAGGAAAATTACATTAGCCTGCCAGATGTACAAAACATGATAGAGTAGAAATCTGAGCAAATAATCAAGATTACATTAGTTTTGTTTCTTAATGAACAACTGTTGGCATTAGGGATTACAGACAAATTATGGTTTTCCTCTCTGAGCTCAAACAGCTAAGCAGCTGTTGTGAAGGTCCCCTTTTCCTGACTACCCCGAAATACATTGGGAGCCGCCGGGGCAGGGGGAAAGCGTCTAAAATTTCACATAATTTAATTTGTTCCATTACAAAGTAATCATCACTCCGAGGCCCACAGCTAACCTCCATGTTTCCCCCACCAACCTCTCTCTGGAATGCGGGAGCCATTGGAGTGAGGATCTGGGGCAAACTGAATGTGTTTTTCTTCTCTCCTGACTGCAAGGGATGTAGGTTACATGCCTCCAAGGCAGACCTGCTTTCTGTACCCTTTGGGCCACCTTCCAAAAGGGTGCCTGCCGCACTCCTGCTACTTGGGTAACACAGATGGAATGCTGCTGATACGGACGGCGGAGGTGACACAGTGTGTCTGGCTGCAGTCTCACAAGCTGGTAAACCAGACACTTGCAGAAACACCATCCATCTGAGCTTAGACCCTTGTCCTAGGTTATTTGATCCATGTCTGTGAAGTCTCACTATAATGAAATCCTTGTCCTGCAGTGGACATGTAGTAGTGGTGGTTGTGGCTCTGTGTGTGTGTGTGTGTGTGTGTGTGTGTGTGTGTGTGTGTGTGGGTGCACGTGCAGCACATGTGCACAGGTAGGTAAACTGGAGTGATTTAATTTAGCCCATGACCTTCTTCTTGGACATTTTTCCTTGACATCAATCAGCAAAATAATGATTGTGGATTTTTCTGCTCAATTTAAGTACTTCCTTACAGTATGGTGCATGTGTACTATTTCTAAGTCTAGAGCTGTGCTCTTTGTTGCCACTGGGCCTTTGCATATGTTGGCTCCTCTACAGGAATTAGTACTCCCCCATCTCTTATTTGTACATAAAGAAGTTGTATCACTTCCAAGATGTGTTAGGTGACTCTACTATCTAGTTCCAAAACAGCCCATCCCTCACCAACAAAGGACCCAATGCATTCCACACTAGTTGTAAGCTCCATAAGGAAGGGAGCTTATGCTGTCTTGTTCATACAGCATTTATTGTAAAAACCCTGAAAATGTATTGTCAGAATGAATAAGTTAATGTAGTTGCAGGTACAGCATTGCTGGAAGGAAAGGTTGGGTCTCTATACCACTGAAAAGATGTTCTAAATGATCAGACACTAACAACAACAAGGTCATCACAAAAATATTTTTGTATAAAGGTTAAGGACCCTTCAATCCTTGGCCCTACTTGGGTTGAGATAGATGCTGAGGAAGGGTGTTTATACCCATGCACACAGGCATGACTTGCTCTAGATATATTGGAAACCAACTTCTTTTCATGCGCTTTGTACCCACTTTTGTGACCATTCCCTACCAGTTTATAGGCCCGTTGCTGGTAAGAGTCTTACTGATCATACCACCTGTTATTCAGCTGGACAGCCCAGGCTCCTGAGCTCTCCTCATGATCTAGTGCCCAGTGGTAAGATGAGGGATGGGTGAGTGGGATAGGAGGAAGGGAGGAGAGGTGGGAAACGGGGGTGGGAAGTTGTTGGGCCCTCCTGAAACCTTACTCTCAACTCCACTCCTTATTTTTGCAGTTTCTGGAATCAAGAAAACCATGGAAAGAAACCCAAGAGGAAGGAAAATTGAGAGAAGGAAAAAACAAGTCACAGAGTAAAGAAGGGGCAGAACTACTCCTTCTTCCTTGCTAACAATGAGGATGTGAAAGGGAAGTGGGTTGTTGGGAGGGAGAAAAAGAGGCCTCTCCTCCCCTTTGGTTGCACTCTGCAGGATCTCTAGGCCATATTCCCAGTCCCCAACTTCCCTCTCAAGCGGGGCAGTGGGGTCCATGCTCAGTTGCTGGGAGATGGGGAATCTCAATTGCCTGCTAAGAAAGGGGCTGGTGGAAGCGGGAAGGGTGAGGTGCTGTTCTCTTGGCCCTGGCTGTCAGAGACATAATTGCACCTGCTACACTATGGGTGAAATTGTCTTTGATGCATGAATTACAACATTTAGATTGGATGTCTTAGAGTGAGTTTTCACAGGTCAACTCATTTGTAAGCTGTGTGTGTGTTGTGGGTAGGGGTGCCTTTCTGAAAAGCAGCAGAGACTTTATGCACAAATAATGTGTCTTGGATTCTCAATACACTAACGATGATAAGCCAAGAGACCGGGACTTAAGGCAAGTTCAGTGTCCTTCAACAAGTTTTATGCAATACTCCCTGTCCACAGGTCTGGGGCCAGGAGAAGGCAAGACAGGAAAACAGGGAATGTGGAGCTAAGTAAAATTGATTCTTTGCTCCCCAGAAGTTTGTGGGATGGGGAGTGGGATGCAACAAGTGCCATTAGTAGTAAATAGACTAAAATGGACAGGAGCTCCAAATCTAGTAGAAATCACTTTGTTAGAACCAACAAAAAGTGAATTATTTGTGGAACTCAGTTGAGATAGTGGTTCACTTGCCCCCAAATGGTTGACCTTACTAAGAACATTTCCCTGAAATGTAGTATTTATTTATTTATTTAGGGAACAGCAATTATTTCTGTGTTTAATCTTATTTTTTGTCTTATACCTGATTTTTAAAAAATTTTTTTTAGTTGTAGACAAATACAATACCTTTATTTTATTTATTTTATGTGGTGTAGAGGATCAAACCCAGTGCCCCATGCATGCAAGGCAAGTGCTCTTCCACTGAGCCTCAATCCCAGCCCCTATACCTGATTTTTTGTAAAGCATTTTATTGCAAAGTTCTGTAATTATACTTTACTTGCAGTTGGTGAATATTAACACCAGGACTTGCCACACACCTGGCAAAGTACTGGATGTACAGGAACTCACTGACTTCTCCTCACAAGCCTAGAAAGTAGATCTTGCTACTACCCCCTGTAACAGTGGAGGAAACCAAGTCACAGCTCTGTTAGGCCATTTCTCATGTTTATCCCACTGATTGACAGCATATTTGGGATTTGGGCCCAGGTGATCTGGTGCTAGAAGCCTGTGCCTTAATCACAATGCTGTTCTGCCTCTCAACATAATCTGAAACACTCTCCAAAAGATATTTTTATATCTTACAGTCTCTCCTATTTTAATTTTAGCTCCTCCTCAGTTCTCAACTTTATAAACATGAAGTACAGATTGGTGAGAAGATGAAGTCCATATTCTAAAGCAAATATTTATAATTTGTAACTTTCCTCCATTCACATGAAGATATGTAAGGGAAACATATTACCTTACATAAGGCCTGAGATTTCCTTCCACCAAAATTTTGAGGAGGGGAAGACTCTTTAGGAAAACACCCTTTTATCCATCTGCTTTGATTTTTTACCAAAAGACCATTTCTCTAAGTTTTCAGCAGGCCATTAAACACTAAAAACTGCAACATATCTTTTTCTCTAAAACTTGTCAGCCTCATTCTATCATCTTATTTACAAAATAGGAATCTGTCCTAATAGGTGTTATTTCTCTAACAAAAATAAGAATTATGAATAATTTGGGACCCAGTAGCACGACGAACTTTGCACCCTACCTGTTCTTTTCTTAGGGCTAACACGGCTCTTCTGTACCTAGAGAAGCTCAGAGGAGAAACACCCCAGTAGAATGTCCTACAAAGGAGCCATAGACCAAGACCAAAGTTGGAAAAATAATTACTCTCTTCCAATGAATATGAAATTCCTTTAAAAGGTGGGGCTCCAATCATGAAAGACCTCTGAACACAAGCATCTAAAGTACTTCTGGGTAGATACTGAATTCAGCTTCATGTGCACATTCACCCAGTATTTTTTAAACCATGTGTCATGACCCACTAATGGGTCAAGATATGGATTTAATAAACCAGCACTTTATTTAAAAAAAAGTAAAATATAATAAAGTAAGTAACTAATAAAAGAACATTCCAGTATTAAGGGTAAAGATTGTTTTATGAGTATTTTTAACCCTACTTATGTGTCTATGTGAGGTTCTGACGGATGGAAGGCCCCCAAGGTTGGAAACACTGCATTTCCTTTGCCTCTTACAGTGGTTTAGAAAAGTAGGCAGGACCCCAAGGTTAAATGGCTTGCTCACCCCTACAGACCAGCTTTGGGACATCCATCTAGTACTCTGGATTCTCAGGATAGCTGTCATTTCACTGCTTCCATTGATTCAGGTCAAGAAAATGAAGCAAAACAAAAACAAGCAATGATATCCCGTTAATAGAGGGGTAGAAGAGGCTTCTGAGTTCACAGCAACAGAGGCTTTAGCTGGCAAGACTGAGAAATATTCAGAGGTCTCCTGACTTTTCATATTCCTGGAAAGTAGATTCAAAACAGATAACTGGGAACTATTTTTAAATATTTTACAAAACCTCTCAGAAATGGTAGGTTTACCCAGAGAAAAAGCTTTGGCATCCAACTAAAATGCCACATTCCTTTGCTTTTAGCTAGAATTACATCCACTCCATGTGGCAACATGGGTGGTGGCGGTGTGCTGTTTAGAAGTTCTCTGACGTCTTCAGCTGATCATGGTGCTGCCCCTTATCAGCTGGGTAAACCTGGACCAACTGTTAAGTCCTCTGAGCCTCAGTATCCTCTATCATAAAATAAGAATCGCATATACTTTTCAGAGTTGTTGCAAGACTTAAATAACATACGCAAAGCACTAGCAGAGAACCTGGCACATATTTGTGCTTAAGGGATAATGTTATCTGAAAAATACAGTGACATCTCTCAGTTCAATAAGTACAATTTGTTCATTTAAAAGAGTCTTTTCAAATATAGATGTTGGTGGGAGCATAGTCAAAGAAGCATCTTTCGGAACAAGGTTGGGATCTGTCACCCTAGCGATCACTCAGTCCCTAAAGGGTGTTTATTGGTCAAGAGATTGGAAATGTTCTTTCAATATTCCTAGCTTGGTAGATGGCTGAGGCCAAGAGCCTTTGAACCATTGATAATTATTCATCTTACTCATTGTTAGTCTTATGACCAAGAGTTTAGAGGATATTGACCAATGCGTCAACAATATCTCCTTACACCTCTGCTATTGTTTCCCCAAGAACACTTAGGGAAAAGCTGATCTGGCACAAGCCAATGTTTGCAAGGTGTCTGATAAGAAAAGCACATGTGAGGACAGTAAAGGGAAGGAAAGTAGCCCAAACTTACAAAGGTGGTTAGGCTGCCGATTCTGAGTTGATTGATTGATATCTTAATTAATTTATGATGGCACAACAATAATTACATGCTACTGTTTGTCAGCCAAATCACTTGTGATGAAGTCAAAGGTTCACATCTGTGTGAAGGTCCCAAGGATCAATGCATCAAATTAGCTTTGTTGGCTTTTTTCCCACTAAAAGCTAACATGTGTCATTAATATTCCAGCATTTGTGTGTGTAAACTAATTGATTGAACATTCATGCTATGTAAACATGTGGTTTGTATTATGTGGGGTACCATTTATATACATCTTTGATGCCAAAAATAATGAATAGCTCCACATAAGATAATGAATATCTTACTGGAAAAATAAAATGGCAACTTAGTGTTATGTCTTCTACTTATGGATTTTAAAAAAGCATTAATGTGTCTTCTAAGATCTTGCTCAGTATTGTGTCAAAGACTATCTTTCATTCCACCTAAGTGCAAACCAGTAGAAATTTTACAAAGAAGATGAAAGAAGTTTGCATGAGTTATTCAGGTATATCAATAACTGTGACTTGAGAAAATCACAATTATTCTTTGCAATACATGCAACAGCATTTTGATTTTATTTTCAGTCTCATATTCTCCCACCTTTGTCTGCCCAAAGTTTTAAACTGGAAAAGTACAAGTTTATTTTCTCTGCATAACTTCCACCAGATCAGCTGTTGGTATCATCCCTGAACGCCGAAACTTGGTAAGCACTGTGGAAGACACCTACAAGGCAAAATAGAGACTGCTCATCTGTAATCACAGCTCTATCTCTGCTCCTTCAAGCCAGAGGCTCTGCTCTAGAAGAAAGAATGATGACCCTGCTTGCAGTAGTGACTGGGGTGCTTGAGAACAAAATAGTACACAGCCATTTTTTTTTCCCTTCACCATTATCTCTCATAGTGGTGACATATGGACATATCTCTCCACCATTGATTCACATCAAAATATCTGAAACAAGCATGGGACTGGGAAGTAAATGAAAGGTTTCCCTAGCCACAGAACCACATCTTGCATAGAGGGGTAGTGTCTGGCTGAGGGAGACTTAATATTTTTCAGAGGTCTCTAGAAATCTCTCCCAAATTTGCTTCAGGAGAGTCCCAAGGAAAGGGGCTGGGGGATCCTAGAGCAGAAGCAGGAGACTGTCCAGGCTCTGAATATGGGGCTGCAGCGTTTCCAATACCTGAGCACAGTGGGTGCCGACTCTGGGAAGCAGCGTTCTCAGTTTTCATTCATGCATCGACTTCTCGGTGACTAAAGCCAGGCCTGAGTTCAAGGAGATTATTATTTGATTCTTTTTTAAAATTTTTGCTTTGAATATCTCTTTTTCTAAATCACTTAGAAGCAGTTACTTCTTTAGTGAATACTTGGGTACTTTCTTTCCCACTTTTCCAAAGACCCACGACCCTTCTCATTCTATCTGTTGCATTTTTGGTTTGTGTTATTCCTGGCACATTCCCCTGAGCATTCTCCAAAACACTGAATATTAAAATGACAGCCTATCGCAGAGGCCTCCCCAACATTGCCATACAGGTAACAAATGTGGAAAAATAACTGAAACAGAGCAGAAAAGGAAGTCTCTTAAAGGAATCTTATTTCATCAAAAACAGGAAAACAAACAAAAAGCTCACTGATTCCAAAGTCACTTCATCTGATCATTTATCCCTAAAGTCCATTAGCCTTTTTCAAATTCTCTGACTTATTAGACCCTGAAAGATCTTAGTCACTGTGATAAAGGTAGAATTGGGAAAGGTGCAAATGAGGGTGTTCACGAGGGCAATTTATCCATCTGCCTCCTGACCACTCAGCGAGAACCCTGAGCCTGTCTGCTTGAAGAGACATGTAAATTTGCTGCTTTTGCTTCTGGGCCTTCTTCTCACTCTCAGCTTCAGTTTTAAAACTTTGCTGCTAATTTCATCATAATTCCAATATGCTTCTAACACATTTAAGTTTTATCGTAAGACAGCTTGGGAGCCTGTGATGATTGATCTGCTCAGCACTCAAGGACTCCCACTAGTAAAATGGGATGGCAGGAGTCCTGATGTAACCTAGCAATTATTTATTAAGGGCCTTTTACATGCCAAAGTCTGTTTAGGATGGGTCAGTAAGACCTGGTCCTTATCCTCTTAGGGCTTCTAATTTTGTTTACACAACTGAGCAACTAAATAATATAAATCTTATACACATACGTAACAAATACCATATAATGTAGGCTTGCTCATATTAAATGCCATGCATACAGCCTACCTACAGCATAAAATTATACCAAACTTGTGCTAGTATGTTTCATCTCAAACAATTGCCAGTGATATCATTACTTCTAGCAATCTTAAAAATCAAAGAAAAAAATTCCACTTATAACACAATGGTTGTCTATTATG
This sequence comes from Spermophilus citellus, assembly GCF_964194105.1. NCBI lineage: Eukaryota > Metazoa > Chordata > Mammalia > Rodentia > Sciuridae > Spermophilus > Spermophilus citellus. The sequence goes on along the minus strand of NC_138183.1, from coordinate 56,874,528 downwards.
TAATAAGCAAAATCTTCCCATTATAATATGTGCTAACTTCAAATAGTAACTTCATTGAAAAATGATTATGAGTTTTTTGTGGTACAAGTGACAGAGAAAACTTGTACCAATAAAAACATATATATGAAGATTGAACTGCAAGATAGTATTTTGGAAATTTTCTTTATTTCATACTTTCTCATTAAATATACGAAAGGAAGTGGTAGGTAGTATTATTACCATGACGATTCCATAGGATGTTGGTGAAGTAGTAGTGCATTATTCTCCAAAGGATTAGCCTTTTGAGGTTAGCAGTAGAACTTTCGTAGAGCATCTCATGATGTTTTAGGCAGCCAGCATTTTCTGTTGCCTCGTGGAAATTTACTATCATATCACCCTCTGGGACACTGGTAAAATCTGGAAAGCTTCTCTTCACCCACCCCTGCTTAACACCATCAGCTAATAAGGGGTATGCCTTAGGTTTGTTTTCCATTTCACAAGTGTTCAAGTTGTTTACTGTGTTATCTCGCTGGAGTCTCACAAGATCTCCATGAGGTAAACAGATATCATCAAAACCTGAAAATGGAACACTTTGCTTGCCAATTGCTTTTCAAAAAATCTCCCCCAGATGGCTTATGACTATAGCGAGTCTAATTGTCTCGAAGAAAGATGAATGGAATCATATTTCCAAAGAATTCAGCCACCTCCAATTCCAGAGCTCTACGATTCTCAGCCGCACCTCTGGAGCGAGGGTCCTGGCCCATTTATCACACAGGCAGAGTGGAGCCTCGGAGAGAGGCAAGGAGTGGAGCTGGAGGATTGGCAGATACGGAGCAGGTAATGGCAAAACACCTTATCGTGGTCAAAGCAATTAGGTATAATCCAGGTCATATGAAAGAGACATGATTGCTGGGTTCTGGGAAAGGAGCAAACTCTGATCTTTGTGGGTTTAGCGTTCCTCCCTCCCCGCCTCGATTAGACAAGTACTCTTAGCAAGTTGCTGAACCTCCTAGTCGAGTGGCCTCATCTGCAAAGTGGGACGGGTAATGCCTATTTTATTGTGCTGTGCTAAAGACTGAATGAGACGATTTATATAAATTGCCTCCCCAAGTACCTGGCAAACACCTGGCAAATAAGAGACCCTCAATAATCATTGGTTTCTTTTACCCTTAAAATCGTAGTATTTAATGTTGAAAATTAAACTAATGTGTAACATTAGCCATCAGAGCTCATTAAGCATGAAAAATACTTCAGGAGGCTCTGCTTTTAAGAAATCTGCTACAATTTGAAATGGAAAATACTAAATTTTTATGGTTCATTTAATGAATGCAGCTCCCACAAAAAAATGTTCATGTGAATTAAAAAAAAAATCAACGTGGTTATGAAAGCCCCTTAGAAAATTTCACAGTTCCATTTGGTTAACCCACCCTGTATATTTTTGAGCACCTACTAAGTGCTCAAATCTGAGCCAGTATAAGTAGTTACAGCTCATATCAGCCCCCTGGGGTGGGTGCTGTGAACCTTACATTTACACGGTGTTCACCAGGTGCCTCACCATCTCCATCTCATTCATCCTCACGACAGGCTGGAGTGACAGGTAATGAGTATGATTATCTGCACTTTACAGCTGGCTCTACCAGCCATGAGAGGAGCAGATTCATTTGCCAGAGGTCACCCAATCTACATTTCCCAGGATTCAGCCCCATGCTCATAAACATATCCATTATGTTATAACCTTGGAACAAGAACAGAGTATGTGAGAAGTTTAAGAAATGCTCTCTGAATTGAGTCACTTTTTAGAAAAGTGATGGCTTAAAATTTATTTTAGAGCAGTGAGAAATGAAAATGGCTATTAAAGCCGTCCATTACGATAGGCTAACTGTGTCCCATTAAGTAGCATGCGTAGTGTAAGTTGAGATAATAATGATCATAACTAACATTCACTGAGTACTTTCTATTCTCCTGACTCTTTGCTAAGCATTTAATAGGCAATAAAATTTAAAATTCTTTAAGTTAATGAAATATGTAGTACAGCTACATAGATCCCTTAGCAGAATTTGTGAAAAGAACTTTTGCACTGAAATCGCTGCACCCCAAATATTTTGCACACTGAAATGCAAAAGGGGAATATAATTCTCTTTTCCTGCCTTGGAAGATTTTTCACTGGTATATGTTTCTATAGCCAAGTACACTTTCTTAGCTTCTCCCAAGAATACATATCACAAGTCATAGCATAGAAAATCTCACAAAATAGCAATCTTGGAGAATTTAAAAAATGCTTAAAGGTAGTGATTGACATCATTCAGCCATGTTACAGAAATATGCTGTAGTTTTAATGACACTGTGGGCATCAGATATCTCTCTTTGTTGACCAGTCTCTAAACTGGAAAATCAACACCAGCTTTCCCATAGATGGAAGAGATAGCACTCCTTGAGAACATGACCCTTTGCTTCCAAAAATGAGCTGGAAGAGAGGATAGGCGGGCGCTTGTGTTTCCTTACTTGGATTAAATTAATATCCCTCTAATCACTGTTTATTAAGATAGGATCCAAAGGATACTTTTTCTTATCTGAAGTTTACATGTTGCATTTGTTATGCAAGCATGTAAATGAAAATAAATCACAGAAAATGAAATTAAAGGTGTTCCCATATAAGAAAGTGTCTTAGAAGAATCTTAATGTGTTTTACCACATCTTCCATACAGTTCACTCTTATTTAAATATGCTATTGCATATTTAAAATGGTATTACAGAAGAGAATGTATCACTAAAGAGTATAGGTATGGAAGGCATGTAAAGACAAAAGTATAACCTATTTGAAATATTAAAAGAGCAGTAACATTATTTAGATGTATTGAAGTCATTATCATCCTCATTGTGGTTGTTTTTTTACTCAGAAACTGGTTATTTAGAAGAATTAGAATAAACCCTAATTCTTTATCCATGTCATTAACTGTACAGGATATGGCTCAGAGATAATGGTAACATTAACATTCACCCATGAGTCTGAGAAAGGATATTGGAAAGATGTACTAACTACTTTTGACAAAGGGCGACAAATCTGCAAATCAATATTTTTATATTTACATATAACATCTTAGGGTAAAGAGAAGCTGTTCAGAAGCTTTCATTAATCCAGTGGGTTTCTTCCCCTTATAACACTGGGACATGAGTTTGATTCCAAAGTGGAGAGACAGGCTTGGTCTCCTCTATGTCTGGAACAGAGATGACATAGAGTATGGGATTACTAAATGTTTGTTGAACGAAACATAAATTTTATAGTTTCAAATACTACAGAGAGATTCAGTGTATGGGCATAACATCTTCTGGCAACTAGCTGATATGGTTATTATTTGTATGATGTCTATTAATTTTAATTACATTTCTGAAAATAAAATTTGAAATCAAATTGAATTTTGATTTTCAGATAGATATTTGCAGATAACCATAGGAGTCTAAACTTGGGTTAACAATCATTGGGGTGTTAGTCTAGTTGTTAGAGAAGAGTTTTCTCATACCAGATTTTCAGTATTATCATAATGTTTAAAAACCCTTTTGTTTATAGTAAAATAAAATAAACTTCTAAGAAGATATAGTAATTTTAGAATTCTTATTAAAAATAGACAATTTTAAACCTAAGTTCACCTCAACTTCTCAAAGACTTTAGAGAAATATTTGCTGTGAAAACAGTTTATTCAATGCAATGCATATTTTGACATTCATTGCCACCTTATTTAATTAAAATTAACATTGAGAACAAAATTTGCCTATTAAAAGTCAAACAAACAAGTGATACCCTTGTCGTTTTATTAAACCATTTTCTTAGACCAAATTATAAGATCATATAAAGATACTTGGATAACTTCTCAAAAAAGTAAAAATTATTTTCTTTCAGCAAACATAAAAGATACATTATAATTAAGTAGATTAATTATCATAAAAATAACCTTTATGCCTTTGACAATATAACATCATGTTTTATTTGTATGTCCATTTACTTTGATTAATATTTAAAGAATTTCAAGTTCCATAGACCATCAATTAGTTCTTCAAATTAATTTTATGCATTAATATTTAAATAATTACCCTTCATGATTAAGGTAAACTTACAAATGTTCTAGCTTATTTCTAAGGGGATCAAAGGATTAGACTTATGAAATTTAGAGAAAAGAATAAAGACTGGTGCTCTCTGCTACCCTGAAGTTCCAAATAGCTAACAAAGAAGTTTTAATGAATCTTATGGAGAGCTTCAAATAGCACAAGTAGAATGCAAAGTCCAGGAATTTTTTTTTAGTTCATCTTGTTCATTAAGGGTTTAAAAAGAAACATGTAGCATCTTTAACAACCATTAATGAAATAGTGCTATTTATGAGATATGTCTTTAATACATTCCAAGTGGTATTTTTAAATAATGTGAAAGGTCATCAACAGAACTCTAAATATAGCCAACCCACTGTAATTGAAACTGCTTACATGATTTTTCTCCTTGAAAGAAACACACAAAATCTTCTAGAGAAGTAAAACATATAAGGAAGCAACATTTTAAAAACTGCACGTATGTAGATGATATTTAACATACACACAACACACACACACAAGAGTTTACTCTTCTTGTACTTGTTTATTTTTAGCTGTCTCAATAAAATGTTTTTCCTCCCTCTGTTTTACTCAAACATGCCTATCTAGGAAGGAAAACAGATGTAGAATTGGACAACTACGTCTTGTTTGGGCTTTTTTCCTGTCAAGTAGAATTTATGATCATTGTCACACAATAAGAAAGTCTAAGTGAAACAGACAATAAGTCAGGAAGCAATTGCTGGGATACTTAACACTGCAGCTTTGGAATTCAGGGTTCGGTTACTAAAATTTCATTTGATTAAGCCAAATAAGGATACGATATCCTTTCTTACACAAAAACCTTGGAGTAATTGTAAAAATGAAAGAATCAGAGCCACAATGAGCAAAGATTCACAACAAACTAGTTTGTAAGAACCTTAAAACACCTTTAAGAATTTTTTTCTTTGCATCAAAAACAGGGGAACCATGTCAAAGTAACCTGCATCTGCTTTCCTCTCTCTTCCAATATATTACTAAAGATAAGCAATAATTTAGTTTGATTAATTAGCTTTTCTACAAAGCATCTGTCATTCCAAACTTTCAATGATACATTAAATAATAATCTCTTAAACACTTTGGTCCCAAATTAACAAAGTTTATTAAAACAGAATTGTCCTAATAAAATTCTCACACACTGTTTCATGTAATTTAATAAAGATGAAATATGAAAATAATTTGTGCAAACATCTTACACTTAGTATTTTACCTCGAATCTATCCCTATACATATTGCATCTTCTCAGGCAATACAATAATAAACTTTTTTTAAATAGATGAATAAGCAGCTTACCCAAATTTTTAAAAACAGTATTCACAATACTATTTTCCTTGGGAAACTGTAGATTACAGTTCTGCATAGAAGCAGCATGAAATTTAATGACAAAATATTCGGTTTTCAAGTAAAATTTCTGAGCAAACTTTTTGATTATTTCCCAACACAAAATGTTTTATTTAGTGAAAAATATTGATTTTGAAACACTTCTTAGAGCATCCTAAAATGACAATTTCAAGAAGCAAGGTCACATTAAAGCAACACTTTCAAAACTTGGTATAGTCCACAAGGCAAATCTTATACACAAACATTTTGCAACGTCTTTCCCCAAATATCTGCGATTTGTTTTAAGCGTCAGTTGCACCCATGTATATTTACAACACCAATGTCCAATGAGAGAAATGGCAACCATACAGAAAACCTGTCAGTGCACAGTTTATATCACTTGTAAAAATTGTACTCTAATGGGAGAAAAAAGAGGGAGGGAGAGAGAAAGAGAGAGAAAGGGATCTTTGAGGAACTGGCCTTTTTTTTTCTGAAACAGAGAACTCAAACCAGCAACAAGTAGCAACGCAGAAAAGTTTC